>NW_016690204.1:49382-131645 GCF_001604755.1 Lepidothrix coronata | reverse complement strand
AAACAGCGTTTGGGACAGAAAAAAAATCTGGTTTTGAGGAGATCCAGCTACTAGGTCAGAAACGTTCAACAGCCTGGGTAAAATCAGGGTTTGGGAGGATTAAGGCAACGTTGAGGTTGTGCCCCAGGTCGTATAGCAGTAAAATTAAGAATACTTAATTATTAGAAACTGATAGCCATAGAATTTATGTGTCAGACTAAGCATTTTAAAAGGAGGGTGCTAGCCGTAGAACTCATGTGTTTTAGTAAGGTTGGAAGTTCTCAAGGGAAAGTGCATAGTTTATAGTTTTTTGTGAATCACAGAATCAAACGGGTTGGAAAAGACCTCTGAGATCATCAAGTCCAACCTTTGACCCAACATCACCTTGCCTACTAGACCATGGCACTAAGTGCCACATCCAGTCTCATCTTAAAAACCTCCAGAGACGGTGAATTCACCACTTCCCTTGGCAGCCCATTCCAATGTCTGATCACTCTCTCTGTAAAAAATTTCTTCCTAATGTTCAACCTAAATCTCCCCTGGACTATGGCTTCTTGTCCTACTGCTGGTTGCCTGGGAGAAGAAACTGATCCCCACCTGGCTCCACCTTCCTGCCAGGGAGTTGTAGAGAGCAACAAGGTCTCCCTGAGCCTCCTCTGCTCCAGGCTGAACAACTCCAACTCCCTCAGCCCCTCCTCATAGGACTTATGCTCCAGTCCCTTCATCAGCCTTGTTGCCCTTCTTTGGACCTGCTCCAGCACCTCAATGTCCTTCCTAAATTGAGGGGTTCAGAACTGGACACAGCACTCGATTCTTTACAAGCAAGAATTGTGATAAAAACAGAGACAGTTCTTGCACCTGTGAAGGGATGGATAAAATGCGAGAAAGAAGACAAAACAGATCCATGAGACTGGGTTTAGGCCTTGAGCCAGTTCCAGAAGGCAGGAAATCTAGGAGTCAAGAGAAGAACGTAGCAAGAAAGACGTTGATGCCTGGCACCAGGGGCCACTTTACGACCTCTGAAGCAATTCCAGGGGGGCGTACGGTGGGTGGAAAATGGGGTGGAACAGGTGAGGTAATCCTTGAATGTGTAATTAGAGAGTTGTATAAAGTTATGAAAGCTGTGTGGTTCAGGGTGCACCCTTAGGAATTTTTTTCTGATGCAGTCAGCACTGAAATAAACATGTATGCTTTTTTGGCTTTCTATACTCAAAACGAACCTATAGAGTTTCTTCTCCGATTTTCTGGCATCAGTCAGAGTCAGAGGCTGGGCTGTGAGCAGCATTCAGGCTTGGAACTCCATTCCTGGGATGAGAAAAGTCCCCCGAGCAAGGACTGCTCTGGCTGCACTTTTAATGACTAGAGTTTAAGGAGCAGAGTTAAGGAGTAGAAACTGCATGGGTCTAGTTATATCAGCCCCTAGTAAATTAAATCTGACAGCAGAGTTTTATTTTTCTTTTTAAACTCATATCATATCTTAAAGGAACCACACCAATTCCAGCATTGCTGCAGAGTCCTTTATTGAAGGCATTGGGATATGAAGTGGGTTTTGCCAACAGCCAAGATCAATGTGTGGAGATAAAGGGGTGTGTGCGCATGTGCTACACACAAAACAAGTAAAACACACATTTAAAAGGCAGTTAATGCTCTTAAAACAAGACTAATATGGTGCATCTCTTAAAAAAGTACAGGGGGGTAGGAACAAACAAGATGCCCCTGATTAAGTTGAGAAACACCACTTAAGATACTTGTCCTCAATCCACCCAGATTTGGGGGGAAAAGCAGAGCAGTTAAATCACTCATTACAGGGTGGAGAGCGGGGAGCTTGCACCCAGGGCTGTGCAGCACAGGAATCAAGCTCTTTAAGACCCCTCTGAGGCACCTACCAACTCAGGTTTCTGTGGGTGCACAGGGCAGAAGAGGCAGCAAGAATGCTTGGAAAAAATGTGAAATTGGCTTACGTAGGTGGACAGAAAGAAAAGCCACCACCACAACACACAGCAAGTCATCCAGGAAAACCGATGCAGCTCCACCACAGTCGACCACAGACGACGTCTCCCACTGCTCCCACAGGAGAGCGAGTACAAACCATATTCCAAACCCGCCGTCTCCTGGAGCGGCCCTCCGGGGGTCAGCGGGCGATACGGGTGCGGGGCACAGATGCCCCTGGTGCCAATCCCCACGAGGGGCGGCAGCGGAACCCTCCGGTTATTGCTCCTCAAGGCGAATTCTCCTGTCAAAGAAACAGAAACTTTACTCACGGTATCCCGGAATGCCCACATAAGGAACAATACAATCTTAGAGAAGTCCCTGAGAATTCGATAAGAGATGCAAACAAACAGGATGTAAACTAAGCTCCGTGTACCCAGATAAAATAAAGAACAAACGTTACAGCATTTACTGGCAAAGCACAACGACGCTGTGCCTGCTCAAGGACCGGGGTCAAGATGACGAAGACGACCCGGAAAGACCAAAGAAGGACTTCCAATAGGGGTGCGACCATGTAAAGCAAACTAATAAATACGTATTAAGTAAGCGAGAATATCTAATGAATATGCAAACAGTACGTGTAATAAAAAGTCCTGTCCATCTGCCATTTGGCGCGTTCGATTAGAGGGGCTATCCTCCGAACGTCCAGTGCGCTGAATAAAGAAGAATGCCCTTTTCAACATCTACGAATCGGTGTTAAGAAGTTTGTTTCTACCGCTTTTCGGGATCGGGATCCGAATCGGTAACGTCAGTTCCCGCGCCGCACTCCGGGCGCTGGGAGGACGGAGGAGAGAAGAGCCCGGCAAGCTCCGCCTCCTGGGGGGAGCCAAATTAGGCCCCGCCCCGGGGCGGGGCTGAGTGAGGCCTCGCCCCGCCCGGCAGTGGGCGATGCCGCCGCCGTCACGCTGGGGAGGGGCCGCCACTGACAGCCCGCCCGCCCACGTGACAGCTCGCCCTCCCACGTGACGGCCCGCCCTCACACGTGACGGCCCCGCCCGATGGGCGCGGCCCCCGGTCCCGGCAGCACCCGCGCGGCCTGGCGGTGTCGGTAAGATGGCGGCCGTGAGTCTGAGGCTCGGAGACCTGGTGTGGTGAGTGGCGGCGCGACCCCGTCTGGGCGTGCCCGCGGGCGAGCGCCGGAGCGTGGCGGGATGGGCGCCTCTCGCGGCATGAGGCTGCGGCGGCGGAGGAGACGCAGGCGGGGCGGCGGCAGGGCTGTGCCCGGCCCGGAGAGCGACGCGGCCGGAGCTGGGTTGGGCCGGGCGCGCTGGGCGCCGTCAGCCCGGCGCCGCGGGGGACTCCGGGGAGCGGCTGCGGACAGGGCGGGGCTGGGCAGGGCAGAGCGGTGGGGCCGCTGCGGGTCCCGGGTGTCGCCGGCGCCGTCCCGCGGGCGGTGTGAAGGGGGCGGCGGGGACGTCGCATGGAGGAAGGAAGCTGTGTAGGATAGAGGGGTGAGGGGAGCGGAACGGAGGGGCGAGCGCTGCGAGGCTCGATCGGAAGCACGGGCTCACCTCCCAAGGGAGGCGAGAAGGAACAGGGGTTAGTCAGGAGGTGTTTCGGGAGAGCCATGACACCGTTTCTTGGCAGTGCTTTAATGAACCAACACAACAATATCCTGGAAAACAGCGTTTCTTTGTAGGTTGGGGTGTCCCCGTGGGAGCCCCCGGAAGCTATTTCCCCTTTTCACTCCGATCTTACCCTCAGACAGTCAGATCCGTGATCTTTTTGTTTCCTGGTCGGGAGACCTGAGAGCATTCCATGATTAAGTGGCTCTGCTGTGCTGAATGGGCCAGGTTGTCCTGCCAGGGCTCCAAGAAGTAGTTAATTCCCAACACACAAGTGCATGCATCTGTATTTATATCCCAGATAAAAAGAAGCGCCTGCTCCAGGCTGTGACAACTGCAGCTTCTCATCTGAAAAATTGGCAGTGCTGGGAAGTTGTCTAATTTATATGGCAAAGTAAGTAAAGATTGCTTACTTTTAGCAAATATCCTTTTTTCAGATGAGAATTTGGGGAGTGACTGCTGTCAGTGTTGGAATGCAGACTATCCTGCTTTAGTTTTGTACATGGCAGCCCAGGCAGGTGCTGTCCCGGGAGCTGTCACAGGGAACTTTTAACAATCAGATTGTTTAACAAGCAGAAAGGGTTTGCTGGATGTCTCATTTGGTACAAGAGTGTGTGAGACATGATCACGCTTCCTGGCAGCGTTCCTGCCTGCCTGTTGTTGCTGAGTCCATCTCGAGGGGCTGCTGTGCCACTGGCTGAGAGGTTTTGTGTCAGGGCCCCACAGGTTCTTTGCCAGTCTCTTGCAAGACAGTGACTGACGATGTTTTGTGAGCACTGCAGCCTGAGTTAGTGACAAGGGTGAGATGAGGATAAAGCTGCCGTGCTAAGGGCTAAGACTGATGTATCTTCCTTCTCTGTAAATATTTCTAGTATTGTCTAGTTTTCGTAATGGAGACCTTTGCAAATGTAGGAAGGAAACTTTTGTGCCTTTTTTTAATGGCTCTTCATATCTTTAGCACATGTCACTGTGGTGGTGAGCACCTGAAGAAGGTGGTAGTGGAACACCTGCTGGGAGAATCCTGTGAGAACGCAGAACCTCAGCTCTCTGAGCTGGGAATCGATGGCTGCTCTGCTCACAGACTGCTCTGGACAGGTGGATAGAAGTTCCCAACCTGAACTTTGCTCTGATTGCATGCATCAGTGCTTTTATCCAGCTCCTTGTGAAGGAATCTCCACTCTTAGAGTGCTACAGTTCCTGTTACTCTTGTGTGTTGCAGGCAGCAGCTGTGCTGCTGCTCTTCTCTTCAGTTCTGACAGTGCAGTGAGGTCAGACTGTTCAGAGCCTGCATTAGGTGCATATGTCAGTCTTGTGTCCTGCCTTGCACAGAAGATTTTGACTGCAAGTTGTAACTCTCCTAATATATAAAGTATGAGATAATGTGAAAAGGCAGATACTGGAATAGGTTTTTTGTCTAGTTCTAGTGCCTAATACTTTCTTTTTTATCTAGGGGGAAGCTGGGTCGTTATCCTCCATGGCCAGGAAAGGTGAGGTTTGTTTGTTTTTATTGTTGCTTTCTTAGTTTTTGGTGGTTTTTATTTGTTTGCTTGCTTTTGCATTTTCCTTCTGTGTAGGGAAAGCTTTGCCTGAAGGCATTTCAGTTGTTGATTAATGCTGGTTTTCTTATTTATTTGTTTTTTAATCACACACCCCACAAATCTAAACTTTGAACCAGGCTTTATTTGATCTAGAAGTTCAGCCTGTCACTAACAGCTGGTAATTCAGACGGAATAAAAAGCGACAGAGAGCCAGCTCTGGAGCTCTGGAACTGATTGTGTTTCCCAGATTTAGTTATTTAATCCCTGTCACTTTCTGTAAGACCGGTTTTTTTTCCTTCCATAGTAAGTTGGTTAACTATACTGTGTTTAATAATAGAAATTAGGAGTCTGGCTTCTCAAGATACTGTTAGAGCTATGATTTTTGAGTACTAATTCTGGGGGTAGTGAGTAGTTAAACTTTCTCTTTTGGTTAAGCTGGGTTTTTTTCTGGTGAAAGATTAAAAATAATTGAATTTTATGTGCCATTTCTATTATTTCTACTTCTCTGTAAGAACTTTCTTATATTTTTGGTGTCAGTGTGAGGGCTAAGCATGCTGAGGTAACAGCATGAGTCTGGGAAAAAGCTTGTCAATTTGGCTGACAATCATAAAAGTTTGGTTACTGGATCAAGTTAACACCAGATTCCTGTACAGGTGTCACCCGTGTAACTGAATGACAGCTTTTCTCCTTACTAATATTTTAAACTTGATAAGCAATGTATTCTGGGAGTAAAGACAAAGTTTAAATTTAAATTTCAAAGGTTACGTGAGTGGAGGAAACTTTTATTTGTGCCTTTGTCTTTAATTTTACAAAAGGTGGCCAGCTTATCTATTGGGGCTGGGGAGTAGAAAACTCCACTCGGAATGCAGTCTCTGCTGCAGCATTCCCATATCCAAGGAAATACTTGAGTTACATATTTACTTGAAAAACTTATAGCAGATTCCAGTTCTCTTCCTAGTCAGATTAAAAAAAAAATCTGCAATAGCTGTAAGACAGGACAGTAAAATCACAGAGTATAAATCTATCATTATGTGCTTTTTAACTTTCACTTCTAATCACCTTCAGATTGTTAATCCACCTAAAGATCTGAAGAAACCTCGTGGAAAAAAGTGCTTCTTTGTGAAGTTTTTTGGAACAGAAGATCAGTATGTACCTGCTTGTTTTCATCAGGGGAAAACACCATTAAGTGGATCTTTTGTGAAGAACTATTTATTAACACAGTGCAATGTAGCTTCTTAAAGGATTATCTTTGAACCACACAGAAAAAAACATTCAACTATTATTGCATGCTACAGCTGCTTATGGGGGTGTATGAAGACTGAAAAGACTTACATAGTCAGGTTAGGATTTGAGTTGCTGCTATGAGGGCAAGTCCTTGGTAGCTTGCCATTTTTAGGGGAGTAAATGTGATGTGACTGGGTTAGATTTTAGCATGTAACCATGTATGAGAAAGGTACAGCTCCGAGTATGCTTTTTTTTTTTTTTTCTGCCAGAGGAATAAAATTAACTGTATAATTGCCATTTGTGAAAGAATATACTGTCCTACCTGGTAACCGAAAACATTCTTGCTGTTCTTGGGGAAGTCTTTACAGTACAGGAAAGCCAAAACTGTTGTAGACTTCCTTTTTGCAAGGCAGAGTTTATTGAGTTCAAATGTGTACAAAATCGTAGTTGTCTTAAATAATCGCAAACTAGGGAGAAAAAAAACAACAAAAAAAAGCCTGAAACTGAAAATTATTTTGCTCATTTTTCAATTTTCCTCTTTATTTTCTGCTATTTCACATTAAGTCATGCAATAAAGAAGGAAATTGCAAATATCTATGGAAGACTAGAGAACCCTTTACTTTTTGGAAAAAAAGGTAACAAGAACTGAGACCATTTAATGAATGTTTTTTAAGGAAATTATTTTTGACCACTAGATTATTTTTGCTTCATACTTAAAAATATTTTTCCATTAAGAACTGAGGTCTAAACTGGATGGAGTAGAAGTGAATGCTGCATGCAAAAGGGAACTTTTGGATCTCTAGTTACTTGAGGCAGGTGAAAGTTGATTTGAGGGCAGAGAAGGTTTTTTGGTGATGTTATTAAACATGGTTGTTTGAGCTAGTAAGTTCTGATTGAGGAGATAGACTATTTCTGTCCTGATTGTTCTTGATTCTTGTATTTCACATTATTGAATCAAATACAGATTTTTTTTTTTTTTTTTGTATTAAGACAAGTTTGGGAAAAGTGGTCAAATGTCTGGGGTACTGTAGCTGAGATTAACAACATGATTGCAGATGAAGAGTTCAGAGCTGCAAAATAATCAGGATTTATTACAGGATTCTAGAGCTCTGGCTGGGGCAAATCCAGTCATCTGGCACGGTAAGGTAGTGTGGTTGTTGTAGTGTCACCCCCTCCCCCCATCTCCAGCTTGTGAAATTTAATCATTTCCTGCTAGCTAATCATGAATTAGAAATTTGCTTGCTTTGACTGGTATACCCTACCTGAAAATTAAATAGAAATAAATGCCACCCCTTTTCTTTTAAAATAATGTTGATAGACAGAAGAGAGAGAAGCTTCTGTGTCTTTTCTGTCCTGACTTGGAACTTCAAAAGGCTGTGCTGGTTAGAACTGTAGTGTTTTAACCAGTGTGCTGCTTGAGAAAATCTTCATGTTTGAACATAATCAACAAACCAAATCGGGAGAAATTTAAATGATTTTGCTTAAAATGTGAGCTGTTTGGAAGTAAAAATGGGGGTGCATGTGTGTGAGCAGAGCAGAGGGGTGAATAAAAACATACCGATGAGTTTGGTAGTGGTTTTTGTGTAGTGTACCGGTTTTGGTTATTTGTGACATTCTTGCTGGTTTAGGATACAGCACAGAGGAAATGCGTTTTCCTTCTCCTGCAAATACAATACTGGGATGTACTGGCCCAGTGCAGTGCTTCAGTGACTTAGGAGAGTAGATTAACTGGAAGGCTGTGAGTAGTTTTGGCCCAAGACACACAAGTGAGAGCATGAGTGCATTCAGACTGTGCTCCAAGTCCTGGCTATTGATAAATTTTCTGCTGAGCTCTGTGCTCCATATGCTTGTTATGTTGGTGGTGTTAGTTGCTTCTGTGACTTTCAAAGTAAAGTTTTTCTGGAAGGTAAGGGTTCTCTACCCATGGAAGCAGATTTTCCTTGTGATTAAACTGAAGTAAATACACATGTGCTTTACCACAGTAAAAGCCACCTCAAAATTCGTAGTAGTGATGTAATATCCATATCTAGATCTAAGCAATTGCCTTAATTGTGATGCACACACTCATGTAATGTCTCTATTACTTTGTGCTCCAAACTGGTAAGGAGATTTTTCTAGTCTGCCTTGGAGTTGTTTTTCTGAGTGTCTCTTCCCCTTCCCACCCTCCTCCCTCTTTATATATTCCCTTACAGCCAAATGGACTTGCAAGTCCGTATATCAAAGTCTTAACAGGAAGTTGGAGCACCCCAACTCACAACCTTTTTGAAGCATCAGTGCAAAACTAAATGTGGTGGGGTCAAGGGGCACTTCCTGACTTAATATATCAAGACAAAAATGGAGGAAGCTTGCAATCCAAGATAAGTGTAGTGATCCGCAGCCTTTTTCCATCAAGCACAGTGATTTTAGCACAGCACTCGTTGCCTTCCCATCCTCCATATCCTCTTGGGATGCAAACACCTACCCTTTTCTTCTGCCACTCTTCTCCCTGGTTTTCAAGGAGAGAGAGATTTCAGGATGTAGTCTCTCTAAAATGTTCTTTCAGGTCTGACATGAGGAAACACTTGCTTAAAGTTGACCATACGCCTTGGCAGCCTGAGGAGTCCCAGGGATAGTCTGAAGCTGATGGAGAGAGTGAGCTTGTGTTCCTGGTGTTTGTCAGGGAGGCACATTATCCCATGTTGAGCTCTGTGTTGCTATAGCAGAGCCAGCTGGAACATTGTTAGACATCTCTGCAGGCACAGTGCCGTGGCTGGAAATCACTGTAGTCAAAACTCTTCCGCCCCTTACCGAGGAGGTATTTTATTGCACAAATTTGAAAAATATAATACTTAATTTCTTTCAGTATTGCTCTCCTTCTTGTTTTCTTCTGCTAAGTAGCCTCTCTTTTATTCTTATTTAGTCGTTTTGGTGATTTTTTTTTTTTTCCTAGAAGTTTACATATAAAATTCCAGAGTTCAGTTATTTGAGTTATTTTACTGATGAAGGTTGGGACATTTTCTTTTAACAGAAGGAAACCGATCTTAATTCGTCTTGTGTGCTCACACACTGGGCTTGTAAATAATCAAGCAATTTTCTGTGACTTTCAGAACTGGTTGTGTTAGCATTTAGTGTGGGCATTTAAAGTGTTACAGTCTAAAGTGATGAATTTTTCCCCAGACTGTTGTAAGTAATAGAAATTTGGAGATACAGTGCCACTGTTTTCCAACCCTAACTATAAGATTTGCAAAAAGTGAATACTGGTGGATATTCCTCCATCTCATTTCTCCAGTTTATCATTAGGAGTTGGTATCTTTAGACAGTGGCTGGAACGATGAGGTTTTTAATGTCTCCGTGTCTGTGCTGATATCTCTGTATCACTGTTTCTGTGCAGCTCCAGGTCACAGTCATACTTGCCTCTTCTTATTCTAAGTTTTGATTTTGTTCATATTTACATGTGTAGTGTTTTTGTAAGAGTGATATTTTGGAGAGGATGAGGAACAGCGTGGAGAAATGAATAGAGAAACCCATTGCTAATGGGTATCTTCATTAGATCTTTTCACTTTCCATGTAGCCCATTCAGTACAAATACCTGGTGACTGTGCAGCGATATGAACACAATTTCATCTTAAATATGACGTCTTCAGAGATGTCACTAATGTTTTTCTCAGGTATTGATTCATTGCTGAGTCAGGAGAGAAATAGTAGCTCCTTTTATGTGTAGTATCCTTGAGGTGTCTTATCTAAATATCAACCTTCATTGGCCTCGAGGGTACTGAGATCTTGTGTATAAACATGAATGATTTTGTTTGGTGGAAAGTTCTTTTGTTTTCAAGTGTTTGAAACACTGCATGTAATTGCTTTATGGATATCTGATGTCCAAAGACACGTTCATCTCTCATAGGAGGTTGTCCAGGTAGGTGATGCACAAAGAATAAACTGGAAAGGAAAAGACTGTTTTGTTTTTTTTTTTAATTTATTTTTAATTGAGGCAAGATTTAAGATTGTTTTTCACTTACTAGTTTGAGCTTTCTAATTCTTTGTCCTGGTGGATCACAAGTACCAAAATGCACCTTCGAAGACTGGAACCAAAAAGCTTTGCGCTTCAGGCTTTCTCCAGATCAAAAGGAAAAGGAACGAGAAAGGAAGCCAGTGAACATGTGCAGTGAGGGAGGGATAGGATGAGCAGAAACCTAGGAGAATGCCTTGAAAGAAAGAAGTTATTTTTGTTTAGAAATTTAATCTTGCAGCAACATTTAACACGCTTTTTTGTTTTATAATGTGCTCCAGAATTTTGTTTCCTTTATATATGGTAATGAAAGGCTTGTCATGAACTGATGCTGTGTGGTACCTAGGGGGGTGTTTGTCCCTGTGTGTCACACAGGCAGGCTTTACAGTGGGAGGGAATTTTAAATTGTCTTTGACAGTGATGTCTGGGCAGCTGGGAGGGATTCCTTGAGTAGTTGCTGGATGCCGGCTCTAGTCTGGAATGGAATGATTTGACTTGTATTACATTATGTCAGTTCTTATGAAGACGATGTAAAGTGAGTGAAAGGATTCAACTTTGCATGCAGGAACACTGGGTTCTGTGGGAAGAGTGCTGACATTTTCCAGTCAGTTCTAGTAGGAGGTCTCCTCTCTGCAAATGAGACCCAAAAATTTTGTTTACTTTAAGCAAGTTGATTCCTGACTACAAACGGTGCCTAATGCAAGATCCAGCAAAATATTGTTATTATTATTTACCATTTTCACCTTCATGTTTGCTTTAACTGTATGACATGGTGCTTACAGTGTCTGAAACAGCAGCTATTAAATCACTTCACTTCTAGCAGGAGCTGGACTGCACTGGAGAATACTTAAAACCTGTAATTGTGGCTAGTCAATGTAACATAGGGATGTCTGGGGATGAGAGAAAATGTGATTGCCCCATTTTTGCTGTGTGCTAAGAAACTGCGATGGCCATCCTAGCTCAGGAAAAGGTTTTTAAAACTTAAAACAGTTCTGTTTTCAGTAGGATGGAAATAGCTTTGTAACAAGTGTGGCTGATAAGCCTGGGCTTGAATCTGGAGAGGGAGAGAGGTTGATTTAATCTCTGAAAGTCATAAGGGATTCAGGCATCAAGGGAAGCAAAGACATTCCCCTAAGCTGAAGTGAAAGAGTGGTCGAAGTGCTTGTTTGCCTAAAGGAAAGTGGAGTTGTCACCCTATACTTGACAACTTAACCATTTGGTAAATGTCAAGAATTTGTATTTAGCAGGAGTGGAAACAGGGAAATAATTTGATTTTCCTCACAGGACTCCAGTCAGGGTAGTACTCTGCTACCGTACCAGACAGTGAAGAAAACAGTTCTTTTTCCTCAAAAACAAGAACGTTGCTTTCATGCAGAGTATCGGGGTACATCAGAGAGTTGTTCAGCGATGAGATGTGGCTTTTGCAACTCATTTTGTTTGTGGTCAGCCCTATTGTGAGATGCAGAATTTTGAGGGATTTTTTCCTACACTTTTTTAGACACTTTCATGCACAGTATATTTTAGCCAGGGATTGATGGCTGAGAATTGTTATGTAGACTTTGCTTTCAACAACCCCTGGAACAGATTCGTGTTATTCATGGCTACTTCACATGGAGGTGTGGGAGTGTGGGTGTTCCTCCTGGTGAAACAAGAGCAGTCACTGGGCTGCCATTGTTCTAAACACAGCCTGTGATCACATCCAAAAGTTGTCTTGCAGATAGAGAATATGACTGATGTTTAGAGTGGGGCATGGCTAGAATGAGAGGAGATAAAACTTAAAAAGAAACAAAGTTAAAGTGCCAGAAGAAAGTTCTCAGTGAATGTAGAAATAGCAACCTCTGAGGTTGTAAGATAGCAAGCGAGTTTGGGCTGCTGTCATCAGTGGTTCTGGGGAAAGAAAGTGTATCTATGTGTTTTTGAAAGTGGGATGATTGTGAAAGCTGCTGTTTGGAGAATATAACTAACTTCTTTTTTTGTTTCAAGTGCTTGGATCAAAGTGGAACAGCTGAAGCCTTATCACGCTCACAAAGAGGAAATGATCAAGATTAACAAGGGTAAGCGCTTCCAGCAAGCTGTGGATGCTGTAGAGGAGTTTCTTAGAAAAACCAAAGGCAAGGACCAGGTGAGTGGGTTCTTTTTCACTGTATGCATCAAAGTAGGTCTTGGCATGAGCAATGGTTAGATGCGTTTTTATGTGAAAGGAGTTTGTTGCCTCTGGCAAGTTGAGAGTGGTTTTGTTTTCCTTCTTTTGGTTTTTGGGTTTATTTCTTATCCTCTCTTCTTCCCCATTTAATCTTGTTTGGTGGGGAAAAATGTTTTGTTAAACTGCTGGAGAAACTGAAGTGGCTAATTGATTTGCTTGTGGAAAATCAGTCTTAAATCTTGGAATAGAATTTGATATCTACTAATCTTGGTTTTAGTATGTTGGAAGTGTGCACACTGCCAGTAAGTCTACAGGTGGCCTGTTCTGTTACATGCTTGCTTAAACTGGTGTGTTTTTGCAGGAGAACTAACCAGGAACTTCACTCACTGATTCCAAAGGACTAAGAGAGATCTAGTTTTCAAGTTACTGTGCTGTTGTTTTGCTTGATAGTAATCAGCACAGGGTCCTTCACATCCTTGGTTTTGCATGAAAATCATTCCATCTCTTCTCTTCTTTCCTTACCATCTTCTATTCTGTAATCTCTCAGGCGTCTTCCCATAACTCCACTGAAGAGAAGAATCGGCGTAATTCCAGTGAAGAAAGAGGCAAGCAATCCGCTGGTGAAGAGAAACGCAAGGCCAGTTTGTCTGAAGGAAAGGTGAAGAAGGGCACAGGGGAAGGAAAAAAGAGGGTCTCTTCTGTCTCATCAGAGAGAGGATCAAAGTCACCCTTGAAAAGAGCCCAGGATCAGAGCCCCCGAAAGCGGGGGCGTCCGCCCAAGGATGAGAAGGTTTGTGTTGTGCATGTCCGCCAGTGCCCGTGGACTTGGCAGCTGGACTTGAGGGCTGACTGGCACCTTGACTAACAGGCCAGCAGGAAGAGTCAGTTCAGTATCCCTTTTTTTTTTTTAAGCTGTTCTGTATTGCTCCTCCTAGACCATTTGGCTGCCTGATACCTTTGGCAAGCACATTGTTGATTCTTCCTGTGATTTTTACCCATTAGTTACTGTGAGTGGCTCTTTGAGAGGGCCTTGAAAGCTGTATCATGAGACTTTTCATCTTGCCATCCTTTGAGTTCAGTTTGTGTGGTAAGGATTAGTGAAGAGATATTGGTCTTCATCTGATTCTTGACTTCTCCCATCTCATCTGCTTCCTATGATCAGGTGATTAGTAGTCGGTCCATTTCACCCTCAGGACTTACAGAGGCTGAAGTATTCTTAGGGGGTAGAGCTTAAAGAAGAAACTTGTAGCCTGGGAAATCCACCAGAAGAATTAAATGTATTCATTTCAGCTTCTATGCTACAGGGTATGTTTCCATCCTCCATTATAAAGGTCTGACCTTGGAGCATTATTATTTTATCCCCATTACTTCCCTGATACTTCTGGATGTTGTACCAGCAGTGATAGCAACCAATACTTTTTGTCTACCCTCATCTAGAGTTCTAGCCTTTTTTTTTTGTGGAACTCGTGGTTATGGTCTAGATCTTCCTTTTCCAAATGGATATTTATTTTGGTGGATTATTACGAGGCATATGCTCCATCAGAGACTACACCTGAAGATGACTGGGAGACTTCAGCTGATACACCATGCAGCAGCCTGCTTGCTCACCTGTGCTTCAGAGGGATCACATTGTGCTTCACAGTCTTTGCTTTCGGTGCACGTCAGGATGCAAGTCAAGATGGTGGTCTTGGCTCTCCAGAACTGTGAATGGATTGGCCTTTGCTGATTGAACAGCAAACTCTTTCTTGATGTGATAAAATGAAGCTGATCATCTCAGATATTAGCTGTGAAGGAATCATAGAATAGAGTCACAGTATATCCTGATTTGGAAGGGATACACAAGGATCATCTAGTCCAACTCCTAAGGAGTTGAAGGAAATACTGGCTCTTTTTTAGAGCCAGCGTCTGTGAAATCAGACTGCGCAACAGAGACCATCAGTTTCTACTTCTGAGGGGAGTTGGAGGAAAGGAGGAATGGATGCATATATGTGAATTCTGACTAATAATTATTGAATTTGTGACTTGACTGATCCAGAAAAATGCTTCACTGGCGACATAACTTTAACTTTTCTAAGTGTCTTCCTATAAGCATGTTGTGTCTCCACATAATTCTGTTACTATAAGCCACAGGGCCTTTTTTTTTCACTTGCAAAGCGCTGCTGTGTCTTTGAGCTAGCTTCATTCCAAAATCCATCAAAACTAATGGCTGGGAGAATTCTGGTTGTGCTGACACATTGTATGCCTAGATTTTACTGTGTTAGCTACCTCAGGCCTTTGGAGTGCTTTGAGTGAGTTGTGGTAGTAGGCATTATTTTACTGGCACATGGCAGTGGAGAGGTTTTCAACTTACCACAAAGGAGTGGCCAGCTGTGTGATAAGTGCCTGGCCACAGACAGGGAAAATAAGCAGGGTAAGGTAGGAAAGTAAGCCTTATAGCTTCTGGGAAGTGACAATTAAAGAAATTGCCATGAAAATATAACAATGCTGCCTTAATACTGCTTTTCAGCCTATGACAATTTAAAAATCTTGTCTTCTTGCCTGATTCTCATAAGTTCCCCACGTTCTTTACCCTTAGGGTAGAAAACATTAATGTCATTGTCCTGAATTAATACAGTACTGGGATTTGTTTGTTTGTTTGTTTGTTTTTCCCTGTCACAGTCCAAATTCTGGCTTTCCAAGCAATAAGGATGCATAAAATTCAAGAATCCAGTTGTTGCCCTGGTGTGCTCTGTCTAGAAAGACTGTAGCCATAGATGATCATCCACATACGCTTATTTTTAAGCTTATATGAATATTTTCAAAGGACCAACAGAAATTCTTAGGCATCAAGGCATTCAATTGCTTTAGCAATTGAAACAGCAGTGTACTGTCTAAGAGAATTTTAGTATGCAGGACTCTGCCTAGACAGTTTTAAGTTTGCAGTCTGATGTCTACGTTGTCCTTGCTAACACTTGGACAGTCGCATCGATCCGGATTACCTCCAGGAGTCTTGCTCTGACCTTTTTTTACAAACAGTGCTCTTCTCTTGTGCTTCTGTGTGGACATTAAGGTATATTTTGCATTTTCAGGAAGTAATTTTGGAGGAGAGATAATGGGATTCCATTTCTGCACCCTCATTTCAGGAAGACAGCACATACTGTGCAGGAGTCCTGCGCATTCTCTTCATGAAACATAAAGACCTGTGTGTCTATAGCGCATATCTGTATGTCTCGGGGAAATAAAAGATAAAATTTAATCTGCTCAACAGTGAAAGCCTCAGTGTGTTAAGTACTATCATGAACTACAAACCAGGGCCTGTTGAGTGGATGGGACAGCCCACATACAGTTTGTTTCACAGATTCTGCAGACTTAAGCACATGTGGCTGTCGGCCTTTTACTTTGAAGGTTCTCCTGATAACAGGTAGACTATTCTTTTGTGACAGGGCAGGATTAGAAGAGTTTAGACTTCTACTTGTAATGATGTTATTTACCTATTTGTTAAGCTTTTTGCATTCCACCAGAGGAAAATACTGGATCAAGTGTGTTCGTTTGCTTCTCTGCTCATTGCATGAGCGCACAAGTGCAATGATTCCTCTTAGGTATGAAGAATGGACTCTCCAGAAGCCATAACTGTGTTGAATTCCTTCATTGGCAGTTCGTATTTTCCTCACCTCACCTGTGTTGATAATACACTGAACGCTTATGGGAAGGCCCGTGAAATGGAAGGCGTTGGTAGTGCTTTCAGAACTCTGTATGTGTGCTCTTATGATCAACATGCTGTGGCCAGCCCCTGAGCCAGGTTGTAATCTCTAATCCTCCTTCTGTCTCCTCAGGACCTCACAATTCCAGAATCAAGTACAGTGAAGAGAGTGATGACTGGAACAGTAGCTGGATTTAAATGGCCACCAAGTGTTAGTGAGGTGAGAAGCTTTACAACACAGAAGATCTAGGAACCAAGTTTGGTTCTCAGAGCCTTGTGTGTGGCTGTAAAACAGCAAGATCTTATCTTCCTTGCGTCAGAACATTCTACACAGAACATAGCTGGACAATATCCCAGGCAGTTCAGAAGTATGCTGGGATTCACACTTAACTTACTGTACTCATTTTTGCACTTCTTGTTTCAAAACTATTTCTTGGACTGAATTCCCAAAATTGGAGGTAATGTGGATAGTGTCTCCCTGACTTGGTACTCTCATATGGGGTGGTTTCATTTGATTTTCTTCATAAGCAGCTTTGAAAACCTGTCAGTTTTGCGCATAAATAAGTGATCAGCAAAGCAGTGTAAGAGCAGCCTGACTCCAGGCTACTGTATACGATGCTCACTGGAGAGGTAAAGTACCTGGGCCTGCACTCCTCGTTGCTGTTAGTAGGGTTTGCCTGGCATGTGGCATTGCTGTGTGTAACCTCCAGCCAGTTCCCAGACTGCTGTTCTAAGGAGTTCCTTGAAAGCTGGAACATAAATGTTTTCATTCCCCTGGGAGGGGAAGAAGCGGGATATGAATTTTCTTCCTCCCGTATTACTCTTGCTCATATACTTCTCTGATTTTCCTACAGATGTCCAAAAATGAGGAATTTGGTTTGAATGGCTTGGGTTTTGAGAATGAAACACAGTGTAAACTGCTTAATTGAAACAGGCTGCTTCAGACAGTTGATACATTTTATATTTTCCACCTTAAGCTATTGTTCTCATGCAGCTTGGGAGAGCAAGGGAATGGTGCTGTTGTTGCTCAGTGACTTTCTGGGAATGCTTCTGAGGCTGTACTTGCTCTCTTTGTAGCCCGCGAAGGACAGTGATCCACACTTTCATCACTTCCTGCTGAGCCAGACAGAGAAGGTGAGGATTTGGCAGACAGGATCATGCTCCTGGTCTGTCTAGCTTGGCATCCTGCCCTTTGCTGGGGCTGAGTACAAGGAGTATGCGTAAAGAGCTCCAGAATTCTGTTTTTTGAGGGCTAGTGGCAGTTAGATTGCAATCTTGTAGTTCAAATACTTTCCAGCCTTAAGGTTTAGAGTGGTTTAGCATTGAGTACAGTGAAGAGTTTTAAGTATTTAAAGATCATGTAGCACCAGGTTTTGACAGATCTATTGTAATAAAGTCTGTAGAATGAAGATTGGTGGGCAGGAAAAGCTGTTTTTCTGTTTGAGAATCCTGCTGTTTGATTGTTTTTGATGGCTGTCCAGTCAGTTTCCTCATCTGGATGGGCTTGTCAACTCACTGAATGTTGCAGGAGAATTTCCAGAACTAGAAAAGCTCTTTGTAAGATATAGCAAATTTATCTCCCAAGAGTCAGAAGCCTTGCAGGATTTTATATTCAGCAGTGAACATCAGGAGGAAAAGGAAAGATCAATTTAATGTAAAAGGATTTATATCTCGCTGAGGATCTGGGCAGAGCTAGAAGGCTTAAGAGCTGCTAACAGTTTTAATTGAGACAAGCTCACAGTAAGCAGCATGGGAAGGAGCAGCCTTTGTTTGTAGAAAGCCACGTGCCTTCTCATGTTAACCAGAAGGTTTTGCTTCCACTGCTGCAGAGACATGGTGAGCGTAGATGTGGGGTTGCTCCATGGCAGGATTCAGAGAGCTAAATGTGGAAGCAGGGATGCCCTGCATTTTGGGGTCTCCAGAGCAGCCTGTCATAGGACCTACAGAAGGGAGTTTGCAGGACCTCTGTTAGAAGACAGGCTGAATTGCTGGGGCAGGGTGGGAAAGGATGACCTAATATGTTGCAATAGGGTTTTGGTTTTATTTTTTCCCCTTCAGGGAAGCCCCAGAGTTGTCTTGCTTTGCAGATGGTGGTGGGTGGGTGGGCGGACCGCCTGTTCCTATGGAACAAGGATATGGTCTGTTTGCTCAGCAGAGCAAGTCAGCACTGTCCTTCTCCTGAATGCTTTGTCTTCTCTATACAGCCAGCTGTCTGCTATCAAGCCATCACAAAGAAGCTGAAGGTTTGTGAAGAGGTAAGGCAGATCTTGGTTTTGATGGATTTTCCCTATTGTTATGAGGCCTTGCAGTTCCTCCAGAGCTGTGCATTCTATTTTTTTATTATTTTTTTCCCCCTCTTTCCACCCCACCCCACTCCCCCAGGAGACAGGATCCACCTCCATCCAGGCAGCAGACAGCACAGCAGTCAATGGCAGCATCACGCCTACAGACAAAAAGTAAGATCTCCAACACACTTCAGCCATTTCCCTTTCTCTCCTTCACAGCTCACACATGCAGCCACTGTCCAGCCGGTCACTGCGAATGAATAAACCTAACATTTCCCTCCAACTACACATCTTCTCTGTCCTTGTATGAAACTCTGATCTAGGGGCAAGGGGGAGGGAGGCAGCTAAAAACAAAGGGGACTGTACAGTACAAAACTCAGAATAAATTGTGTCCTGGATACATCTGCAATTTGGGGTGTTTCTACAGTTGCCCTATGCACAAGGTCCCACTGCAGGGCGTTAGCAGCAGTATTCCTGAGTGTTACATGAGGTAGGAAGATAAAAGGGGATCTGTCACCAGTAGTGCCTTGCAGTTGACTGGGGTTGTTTAATCGCTCTCTTGGGCATGCAGAAGACAAGAGGAAGAGGGAGGTATGTTCTCCCATCACAAGACCTTTGCTGTGTAGCACGTGAGCTTTCTGGTTTCTTTTAAACACCCCCTTTCTCCTTCATAGAGTGAGAGAAGCCGAACTTGAGCTTCCTGTTTCACTCTGTAACTTCCGCTCCGTTCAAATTGAGTTCAGGCCACTCCTGCTGTTTGCCGTTGGGGCTGCTCTCATGGGATGTCAGTTCTCAACTGTACTCCAGGGGAACCAAAATAACAATGAAGCTGTTCAGGTAAAACAGTCTCTCAGGAAAGTGTGGCTCAGAGGTGGGTTCAGAAAGGAGTATCTCTGCTGGTCTAGAGACTTGAGAAGAGGTGGACCTTGTTTTGGCTGCATAGGGAGCCCGTGGTGACTTGTTCTGCCTTGTCTGAATTAGTGTGCTTGAAGAAAAGGCAGCATGGCTAGCTGAGAAAGGACAAGGTGGTTTGTGAAAGCTACAGTGCAACTGCTAATTCTGCAGAGGTAACTGGGGGATTGCCACGTAGATTTCATTGTGAAGTTACATCAGACATGTAGCTCAGTGCTTTGAAATCTCTCCCAGAGCTGCAGGTTTTGCAGGAAGCTGCATGATGGATAAAAGGGTCCTTGCAGCAATATCTGCAAAGGAATTCCTGCTGCAGGTGACTGTAAGGATGGAACTTGTTGGCACATTGTCTTTTTCTCGAATGAGGGGAGCAAAACTCTTTCCAGCTTGGGGGTGGAGGAGGAGGGGAAGGCAGCTGCTGTCTGGGACTCATTGTGACCTGCACTGGCCTAATACTTCCTTTTTTCCTGTTTGAAATCACAGCTGTAGAGCAGGGACTAGATCTTGGGTCTGTGCATGATGCTTACCCCAGTAGTCCTTGCTGGGCTTTATTAAAATAAATATTGTAATGTATCATTCAGTTATATAAACAAGCATTGTATGTGTGACAACTTTAAAACCAGAAAATTAATTAGAGAAGCACCTGCTGATGTCTAAATGTTCCCTTTAACTTCAGTGAGGCAATGGCTGGCAACAGAAAGCACGCAAACAGCAATTTTAATAAAACAAACAAAAAACCACAAACCCAGCCCCCCCCCAAAACCAAAAAGAGCCCAGACCACTCAAACCTTTAATATTTATGTGACCTTTTGAAGTTAGGGTGAAGACTTTCTCCAGGAAATTGTTAGGGATGCTTGGTAAGCAAAATAAATCTCAGCTTGATTTTAAAAGCTCAGTATCTGCCCATTCTAGCTTTGGCTGCACTGGAACATGTTTGGGGATTATTTTTTTTTTTTTTTTTTTGCTGGTGATGCTCCAGAGTTTGCTCTTCATTATATTCAGCACCATGAGAGATGAACACCTATTGCTTTCTCTTGCATTCACATTTATCTCTACCCCTCAGGATAGGATTTCTGGGCCTTGGCCTGATGGGAAGTGGCATTGTCTCCAACTTGCTGAAGATGGGTCACACTGTCACTGTCTGGAACCGGACTGCTGAGAAGGTAGGCATGTGCCTGGACCTTTCTTAAACTTGCAGTTTCCCCTGTAGCTTAGGGAGGCCTGAGGTCATCTGTCAGTGGTGCCTAGGAGAGGATGCCAAAGAAACCCAAGGATGCACTTGCTACCTTGTTCTGTTCCTGTTTCCTAGGTGCTTGTCAGTGGGCACTTGTGACCGACCAGGTGCAGTTGTGGGCTGTTCTCGTATGGTCACTTTGCGTGACCAGTCCCACCCCACTGCCATTTTGTATGAGAGCAGAGAGTTGTCAGAAAAATTAAACCCTTGTATATGAGTTGAGAATTGGGATGTAATATGTCTCTGGAAATACTGCTGATGTGAATATCCAGTGTTATGCCAAAAAGGCCAGGTATGGGGAGTTATCCCAGGAGAGGTGTGGTAAGATGCGCTGCTCAACCACAGCTTTGTCTACATCCATTTTTACAGTAACAAGGGTTCTGTTGGAAACCTGCTGTGTCAGCAGACCAGGATGAGAAGGGTTTTATGGGAGCATTCAAAGCGAAGATGGAGCTTATATTGCACTTAACATTCTTGACAGTGGTACTCTTTGTAGTGGAGGAGGAAAAGTAGGTAACTGGGGGGGATGTGGTACTCGGATGATGCTGTGCGATATCGAAGCAGGAAGGGCCCTGTAGTTACTTAGTTAAAAGGGTTTAAAAGATTTATCTATTTTTAATAGTAAAACATGACTGGTATGAGGGGATAAGGTAAGAAGGAGCTAAGATTTGAAGCAGCAGGCTGCTGAAACACATCAGTCTCAGCTGTGCATATTCCTGTTTAGTGTCCAGTAACACCTTTTTCTCTGTTCTTTTTCCAATTTTTTTCCTTAATCTCTCTCCCCAAACCCACAACATTCTTATCGTTTCACCTAAGTGTTTTCTTTCAAAGTTCTTCACCTGGGTTTTCAGAAAAGTTCTGTGTGTGTGTGGACAAAGCAAGGGAAGATTCCCAAGTTGCTGTGTAATTAACATGCCTGACTCTTTCAGAGTTGTGTCCAGCAGCGGGGTTTGTTTCAGCAAAATGCGAAGAACCCATTTGCTCTGTACTTAATTTTTCTTACCTTTGGATTTGTGCCTTTTGCAGTGTGATTTGTTCATCCAGGAGGGTGCACGGCTGGGAAGAACCCCTGCTGAAGTTGTCTCCACATGTGACATCACCTTTGCCTGCGTTTCAGATCCAAAAGCAGCAAAGGATGTAAGGATTAGCTCTTATTTTACCTCCGCTGGTTAGACTATGGGATGCAGTCACTGAATGCCAGTTCTGATTCCTGCTAACCACAGCAGCCTGGGTAATTGTAGATGCTGAATAGTGCAGCTGTGTAAAAATAAATGTCCAAACAAAAATCATACTTTTTAAAAACCAACCCTTTGAGGACAGGTTCTGATTCCCCTCTGGCGGTCTGCCACTGCAGTGCCAGGCTCACCTGGCCTCCTGTCCTGCAGGATTGGGATTTCTCTGCAGACACCCTATTGCTTTACCGCTCTTCTGTTCTCCACAGCTGGTGCTTGGTCCGAGTGGAGTGTTGCAGGGGATTCGCCCGGGGAAGTGTTATGTGGATATGTCCACCGTGGATGCAGACACAGTCACAGAGCTGGCCCAGGTAATCACTGAACTGAGCCTCTTAACGCCTGTGATTCAGAAGCAGTTCGTGTTGCTTCAGGCGGTTTATTACCTGTTGGGCTTCTTTTGGGAGACTCTCAAGTTCCAGGCAAATTAGACAAAATAACTCTCAAGTTCCAGGCAAATTAGACAAAATAACGTGTCAAATCTTGACCAGCAAACAGAGTTGGATGAGATGTTCCCTGGTGATACCAGCAAACCTGTAGATTTGGCAGGTCTGTTAGCTGGCATCAAGTGTAAACAGACAGACAAATTTTGATCCCTTAAGAGGTATTTATAGCCAGATTGGTATTCTGTAGCAAACTGGATGGTAAAGCCCTGTCTGGATTAATAAATGTAGTTAAACTGATAGAACGCATAACCTCCTTAGTTAAAATGTTCTGGGAAGAAAGAATGCCTTCACGTTTCATTCTGTAGAAATATTATTATCATAGAGAGGATTTCTGTAGAAGTGTTCTGATGACTTCTGCTGTGGTATCGGATGTGTTGGTGATGCAGTAGTGTGTAGCATCAATTTGGAGAATAAAAATCATACGTATTAGTAAACCTCTGGCTGAAGAGATCTGTCAAATGCCTTTCCTCTCTGGGGAAAAGGGGGAAAATACCCCAGCGGTCAATCTTCTGATACTCCCACACCACATGTACAACTTCAGCACTGGTCCCTTGTCCAGTACAGGGTGCCATGGCTAAAGCATGTCGGTTCAGCTGTTTAAAACATGCACAATAGTGATGGGTGCAGGAAGGTCTTGCTGGAGTGTGAGGGCAACTTTTGGTCCTAAGTACCCTTTACAGGATACAGTGCATCACGTGTTAGTGCTTTCCTCTCCTGGTTATACATTAGAGCTGTTTGTTCTGCTTTAAAATTCTGTTCTCAGGGGCAGGAATGCTTTAAGTGATGTTCCTGCTGCTGTCCATGCACAGCTAAACAGAGATGCTCTTTTCCAGGTGATAGTATCCCGGGGTGGTCGCTTTCTGGAAGCACCAGTCTCAGGAAACCAGCAGCTCTCTAATGATGGGATGCTTGTGATCCTGGCAGCTGGTGACAGGGGTTTATATGAGGACTGCAGCAGCTGTTTCCAAGCCATGGGGAAGACCTCTTTTTTCCTAGGTAATTGAAACACAAAGGGCCTGACAGCAGTTTCTTAGTTCCTTCCAGCAAGGGGTCTGAGGCGAATATGTGATTTGTTTCTTGTCTCCTTGGGCAATGTGGGAAATTGGCCTGCTCCTCTGGAACTTGGCCAGTTTCAGAGCCTGCAGGCTAAGGTTTCTTTTTTGAATACTGTCTCACTTTAGAGGATCTGTGATGCTTTTGGTTTTAAATCATACTTTGTTACGATTTCTCCATTCCTTTGAGTGCTTGAAAAATGAGAACTTTTTCTGAAATCTTTCAGGGGAAGCTGCTGAGCGCTTGATGCAAAGAGTCTAGTGGTGTTACTGCTATGTGGGCTGGGGGAGCAGGGCTGCTGTTTCTCTTCTGGAGGAATCTCAATGATATTTTTCACTCCCAGGTGAGGTAGGCAATGCTGCCAAGATGATGCTGATTGTGAACATGGTCCAAGGCAGCTTCATGGCAACAATAGCAGAAGGACTGACTTTGGCTCAAGTGACTGGCCAGTCCCAGCAGACCCTTCTGGATATCCTCAATCAGGGACAACTCGCCAGCATCTTCCTGGACCAGAAGTGCCAAAGTAAAGTTCTCTTATATTGTTTTATTATAGGGCATTTGTTACAACCTAGCAGCATTTCAGCTAGTGGCAGAAAGGGAGAAATGAGTGTCCCATCTTCATCAGCTTGGGATTATGGTTATTTTAAGCATTTTGGAGATGCAGATCTGAGTTCCATTCCTTCCCCTTCATAGCCAGGGCTACTGAGAATATGAATTAGGACTGCCTAGGGCTTGAGTTAGGATTTCATCGGGGCAGGGTAGCAGGTGAAATGGAAGGTAGGCTGCTTAGAAATCTGAGGTCACTTTATCAGTGGGCGATAGTGACATCATCTCCTGCAGCCAGATGATGTCGCTGTTGACATCATAGTGTAGATAGAGAGTAGAGAAACAGGAGAGCTAAAAGTAGTGATCAGCAAGGGAAAGGGAGATGGGTGTTGAATTTCAGCCCTTTGCAACATGGACTTGGCTTACTTTTGTTATGCTTACTTTTTGCATGCGTTCCTCTCAACAGATATCTTACAAGGAAACTTTAAACCTGATTTCTACCTGAAATACATACAGAAGGATCTTAGATTAGCTATTGCACTGGGCGATTCTGTCAACCACCCAACTCCCATGGCAGCTGCTGCCAACGAGGTAAGAGTTGTCCAGTGTTCAGACATGTGTTCTTCATCTATTCAGCAGAGCAATTTGTCCACAAGAGATGCAAATCTAAGAATTACATAATCTCTAATACAAGGAAACAATGATTGAAATATATTTTGACTAGGGTGACATTGGATTTGTTTTGATTGTAGAAGCCCTTAGAATGTCACATCGGGAAACACAGATGGCCTCAACAAGACCTGCAGATCAGAATCATTCTGATCTGCACTGCTCTGATTACTTGACATACTGTGCAGTTCTCTGATTGCAGTGGCCAACAAGGGAATTTTTCTGCTGGGGAAAGGCTTCACTTAAGTGCAGGCTCTGATCCTTTTCTGATTTCTGTTCTCTAGGTCTATAAACGAGCAAAAGCATTGGACCAATCTGACAACGACATGTCTGCAGTGTACAGGGCCTACATCCATTAGGCTGCACCCTTCTTACTGTTCATACGATGATTATTGATTAATATTATTATGATACTGGGTTTTAACTCTGGACCAGTCCATCTCTGTCTTTCCATTTCCTTTTATACACAGACTTTGAGACCTGCCACCAAGGCAGCTGCTGCGGTGAGCCTTCCCCTGTGGCAGGAGGGGGGGAGGAGGGGGCTCGGATTGTTGCAATCTAATTAGAAAAGTCCATGCCATGCACTGACAGTCATGGGACGGAACAGCGGCGATTGTTCAGAAGCTCTGAGGCAACTCTGCCAGAAACCCGCTGCTTGGCTGCTTTTATTTTCCTCTTTTTTTTTTTGCTTGTCCAAGATGCTGTTTCTAACAACCCCTTTTCTCCTTTGCTGTGAAATAATGTGTATGTTGGACTCTCTGCATCAAGGAGACAGATGACAAACACCCCATCTGCCTGTGAATATCACTCAAGTCCTTGGTCCCAAGTAAGGTGAGGAGCGTTCCTGTTAATTGGCACTGTTAGAGAACAGAACACCTCCCATGGAGGAGAAGGGCAGTTCCAGAGGGTAATGGAGGTTGCATGCAACACTGTCATGATTCTATTCTTTTTAAACTTCCACCTCCCCAGCACCTTGATGGAGGAATTCCTGTACTGTTAAAGACAACACATTGAATCCATGTCTTCCCCTGTACAGACAGCTATAGCTTAGGGAACACAAACTGTACTGAAAATGGGAGAATGCCAGTGTCGATGAGCCTCCTAAAAGGCTAATCACAGCCCATCCAAGACAGATTGGAGAGCAACATGTTTGCATAGAAAACTGCAGGAGAAGCACAGAGCCGAAAACTGGGCTAGAGATTTTACTTGCTCCCGGCCTTAGCTTATGTTCTGCTACTTCTTGCTTTTTTTTTTTTTTTTTAACCCTTGTAGTCCCTAATTACAAAGGTGTCTTGGATTATAACACTGTCATAAGCAGAGTGATGAGTCTGAAAGGGGCGAGAAAAATGATCCAAGAGGTTAAGAATCCTGAGCTCCTTTCCACGGTCTCTGGCCTTTGCATGGTTGTTACATCTCTCAGCCTGTTTGCCCATCTGTAAAGGTGGGTGATGATTACCTACCTCATAGGGATACTTTTGTGTACTGACTAGTGATCTTTATACATGTCAGATTTTCCATACATGTTCTTAGTGTTCCTGCTCTGGGTACAAAGTAGCACAGCATGAGCCTTTTCCCTGAAACTGTGACTTTACTTGTGGACAGACACCAACTTCTAGAAAGAGCAGTAACTAAAATGGGGAAGGGAAAGACCACTGCTGAGCTTTAGTTTAGAAATGGGTGACATGAACTGCACAGATGCCAAGGCTAGAGATCAGAGATGCTCTCAGTGTTGATAGCAGAGCAACCAAGAGTCCAAAGGATGCCTGTCTCTCAAAATGTGCAGGGTGGGGGTTTTTTTGTTTGTTTGTGTGTTTTTTAAATTCTCAGCCTTTTAGAAGTGTTCTTGCATTTTAGATTTTAGAGTTAGAAAAATGCCAAGTGAGAAACTTTTGGCCAAAATCACTTCTCTGTGGCACAGTCTCCTTCTTTCCTTGGGCTGGGATTCTGAAAGGAAAAGGAACAGATTCAAATTAGGCTGAGTTCCTTTAAATCCCCAAGGTTTGCCCCTACCACTTTTTTTTTTTTTTTTTTTTTTTTTCCTAGGAACTTAATTGGCTGTGTAAGGAAATTTCCCCTGGATTAGAATTTCTTCCCAATCCTGCTTTGTGCAGTGTATGGGTATGGTTGTGGGGCACCTTGTTAAGAAACAGAGTATCAGATACTCATTTTGAATCACAACATCTAATGCCTCATGCTCTAAATGTTACTTTGAGTATTTCACCTCCTGTGATCTCTGTTCTTTTTGGGCTCATGCTGTGTTCTGCGTTACTTATGTCCTGGGGTGAACACCTGGCAACAGAGCTGTCAGACCTCACTGCCCGTTGGTCAGTGTGTGTGAGCGATGCTAGTCGTACATCCATGTTCCTTTGGCAGTGCCGCTGCCGTCCTGCATGTAGGTATCCATGTTAAAAGGCACAGAAATGTGCCCAGGATAACCAGCCATTGACCTGCTTTGGCACACTGCGCTTCCCCATCCACATCTCCGCTGTTTAGCACCTGAAGTCCTTGGTTAAACATGCCACAGTAAGGAAATCACTCAAACGGATTATGCATTGAGGGCATCTGGGGGAAATTGTGGGTTTGCAGGTAGGAGATGAGACTACAGATTTTAGAGTGGAAAATTTTTGCGAGGAAGAGGGAGGTACTGTCTCAGGTGCAATTGAGAGTGAACTGTGCCAAGCCAGTGCAGCAGCATCCCCTATGTGTCCCTGCCCTTTTGGGCCAGAGTGAAGGTGAATGGGTCTGAGCAAAGGTAATGGAGGATCTTCTTCTCTGTTACTTTGTGGTGCCTCTGGATACAGTGAGAATGCAAAAGGAGTTCTCAAGTCCTGTGACAGATGTTTCATAGTGAATTCCAAGAACCGGTCCCTAGGCAGCTCACTACTGTAGGGTTTGTTTTCCAGAAATACTGCAGTTCCCAGAATGGAGATGATTATTTCTGTGGGAGTGGTGGGTACGGACTAATTCAACACTGTAATTTGTCCTGGGAAGGTCTGACTGCAGCTTTGGGCTGATGTCCAGTGAGAGTGGCTGTAGAGTGGCTGTGGTGCTGCCTGGCCAGCTGTACAGTCACAGGTGTGCCAGGGAGGAGCAGAAGGAGACCAAGAGCTTTGATGTGGCTGTGAAGTGAGGAGGAGGGATGGAAATGGGGAAAACCAGACTGTTCCAGATGCCAGTTGAGATTGCTGTCAGTCTCAGTCGGATTCTTGTATTTATGTCTGTGGCTTCTGAACATGGATCTCAATCTGTTTCCTAGGCCTGAGATTTGGGGGAGGGGAGTGGGGGAAGCAGTGGATTGAGAGATGCTCTAATAAAACTAGCTAGTCAATGTTGTCTTAATATTGTTGACAATTCTGTAAAGTTTCTTTTTATGAGGATTTGTTTTAGCAATTTGCTTTCTTTTGACTCCCTCCTTTTTAAAGAGAAAATGTGACACTTGTGAAAAGCTTGTAAGAAAAGCAACTTCCTTTTTCCTCGATGATAGATCCTATAGTTCATTAAGGTTGTGAATTTTTATTTTCTTGCCTTGTTTTTAATTAACGTTTGTCATTCAGAATAGGATGTGTGGAAAATGTTTAAATGGCAAAACAGAGGTTTTTTTGTTTGTTGGTTTTTTGTTTGTTTTTTTTCTTTTTTGTGCAATTAACAAAGCTACTGGCAAAAAGAATAAAACCTTTCTTGGTAACACAATGTTCTTGTGACACTTTCTAAAGCCTGTCAGAGTTGTCTTGAGGCATTAAGGAAATATGTGTGTTCCACAGAATATTAGAAACTCAGAGCTGCTGAGAAACCACAGTGTTCCCGAGAGCACTTTGACAATTGCTGAAGCCTGGAACTGTCAGTGAGGCATTGCAGAGGATGAGTTTGGATTAATTCCAGCCTCCGTGTGCAGAGGGCTCCGTGCAGCTGGGATGAGAGGAGGATGCTTAGTTTTAATGTTCTGGTGTTGATGACAACTTGTGTAAGTGATGGGTTGGGGTATCCATCCTTCTGGCATTTGGGGTTTTTTGAACACTAAGTCTTATGATCAGCCTGGTCCAGCGGAAGGGGCGTGGAACGAGACTAGCGATAAGGTCCCTCAACCCAAACTATTCCATGATTCTATGAACACTAACTCAGCAGTGGGTTGGGCATTCCAAGACACGATCCCTCAAGTGAAGTCTTTGCAAGCTCTGGAATACTGTTTGTGGATAATCGGGCAGCTTTTGCAGTTGGACAGCTGCAGCTGTTCCTGCTGAGGCACGAGAGGCTGGTGCTCACGCCAGTGGGCTCCAGGTACAGGAGTTACAGGTGCCCAAGGAAGCACTCCCTCTAGAGCACTGCCACTAGAAGCAACGCAGAACGTGACAAAGTCGAGAGCTGTGCTTGCAGCAGGAACTGGTGCTGTTGGAAGCCTTCCCTGCTCCGGGAATGAAGGATCATTTCCACGAGGGGCCGATCCGATGAAGGCTCTGTGTGCGTGGCCCCCTCGCTCCCGCTCGAACCCGCCGATCTCACTGCCAGGATAAATATATTTGTGTTGAGAAGAGGCGATGAGACTCGCACGTTTTCACGCATTCCTGAGGATTCTTACGCGCAGCTCGGTTTGATCCCCGCGTTCGGCCGGGGCCGGGGCTGTGAGGGGCCATTGCCGTGAGGCGTCGTGGGCGGGGCCGGGAGGGGCAATGACCGTGAGTGGGAGGGGCCCTGGACGGGATGCTGCCCAATCAGGCTCTGCCGGGCCGTGCCGTCAGCCAATGAAGGAGGGGCGGGGCGGTGCCGCAGCCAATGGCGGCGCCCGGGGCGGAGCCGCGGCCGCCGGGGGCGGTGCGGACGGCGGCGGGATGGCGGCGGCTATGACGAGCACGGCGGAGCGGGCGGTGCTGGTGAGTCAGGCGGGCGCTCGGCGGGGTCGAAGCGAGCGGCAGCGGCCCCGCCCCGGGCACAGCAGCCCTGCCGGGCCCCCGCAGGCCCACTCTGGCTGCTCGGGCGGGGAGCCGCGGTATGGGGTGGAAAGGCCGTCCCTTGTTCCCGCGCCCCGGCCTGGGCCGACCGCCCGGTCCCGACAGCGGGGCAGCTGCCCTGGCTGCAGGCGGTGCCCGCGTTCCGGCCGTGTGGCCGGGCCAGGCTTTCGGGCCTTCCTCCGGCCTCCCCCGGCGGCGGCGCTCGGGTCTCCGTGCCAGTGTGCCCCGGGCGGGACCGCCCTGCTCCCGGCGCACCCCGAGTGTGCACCGTGACCTTGGTGACAGGCCCCGCACATGGCGACGGCCAGAGCCGCCCTGGGGACCTGGTGCAGCAGCGGGGATGGCGCAGAGCAGCCGCCACTGCGGCTTCCCCGGGACAGCGGCTGCGAGGAGGAGCAAGACCTCCGCTCTGGGGAGGCGGTTCAGAGATCCATCGGGCTGAGTGGAAAGCCACGGGGGAAAACAGGTCTTTCTCACGTTAATGTGGTTTGGAAGGTTATGAGCAGCATTCCCAAAAATACAGCTATGTAGTGCACAGACGTGGTGCATGAACTTGACTCAGTCTGAAATTAGTGTGGAGGGGGAGATTTCTTGCTGTGACTAGAGGGGAGAAATATACCAGTGGGATTTTGAAGTAGAAACACCTGCATAGTGCCGGTGGGTGATGGAGGCACTGAAGGAGTCTGCTGCACCCATGGGATCACTCTTTCTTTGGGAATCTGGAGGAGAGCGAGCACTACAGAAAGAGCAGGGAGATCTGTCTTTGTGGTGAACAGTGATAGGACTCGAGGGAATGGCATGGAGTTGTGTCAGGGGAGGTTTTGGCTGGATATTTGAAAAAGGATCTTCACCCAAAGAGTGGTCAGGCACTGGAACAGGCTCCCCTAAGGCAGTGGTCACAGCCCCAGGGCTGACAAAGTCCAAGAAGCATTTGGACAATGCTCTCGGAGACATGGTGGGATTGTTGGCATGTCCTGTGCAGGACCCGCACTTGGACTTGATGGGTCCCTTCCAGCTCAGGACAGTCTGTGATTCCGTGATCAGTATGATTCCCAGAAATCCAGACCAGGATTAAATGGTGGAAGTCAGTGGTCCTGCACCCAGACTTCTTTGAAGGATAACCGGGAGTCCTGCCTGGCTTTGTTGTGTGTGCTGGCTTTGGGTGAATATTTGCTGAAGCAAACTTGGCCTTCTGGGAAAACTCTTGTGTGAGGTGCTGACACATCAATGAGTGGTTATTTTGTGTGCCTCATGGTGAACGGGAGCTGTCTACCAGAGAAACCACAAGCTTAAAGTTCTGAGTTGACCACACCTTGCCCATTTTTCTTTGGGCAATCTGCTCAATTAATTCCCTTTCAAAACTTTCTACATGGAAAATTTCTCTTTTCTTACAGGAGTCTGCTTGCTTTTGTCTCCACTTCTCTGATGATCTGGATGAGATCTCATGGTTTAACAGAAGCATTAGCTGTGCTTTGAGAGTCTGCTTTATACAGCCTTCTCTGTGGCAGCAACTAATGGAGGCCCGAGACAATGAGTCGTCAGATCCAAACTTGTTGGTTACTGAATTTGGCCCAGTGATTGTCTGTGTCTCCCCCACCCCATTTTCAATTTGGCTTGCTGTGCTTTTAGGCTGCTTTTACTTGGGGAAATGCTGGGAGGGAGGGGAGGGCATTTTGGTTTTTATCTTTGTTTCTCACCATCTAATTGGCAACAAATTTGTCTGCAAATTGGCTCAGTTTTGCCTGTGCCAGGAACTGGAAATGGATCTCCCTGGCTTTACCCCAACCCACGAACTTGTTTCCTCCCCCAACCTGTTCAAGAGGGGCAGTGGGGAAGGTTGTGTTGGTGTCTGGCAGCCAGGTCAGCCCATCCCAGCAGCTTAAAAAGATGCTCCAGATTTTGAAGCAGTAGGATTTGTACTTTGCTCTAAAATTTGCATCCCGTGCTGCCTGTTCTTTCATAATTCTGGGATTATTGGTGCAGTGATTTGTGTGAATGCTGCTTTGTTAAACAAAGTCAGGACAAGAATGAGGACAGTTCATTGGACTGGGATAGACAAGTGGAGATGTGGAGACTGAGGTGTTTGAGCAAACCAGGAAGAAATCTTTTTCTTTTCCTCCTTGATTTAAACAGCACAGAAACAGCACCACACTTGGAACTTAAATAATTTTCACATGCGTCTGAGAGATTTACTTCCACTGTTTGACTTCTCATGATTCCACTACTATTTTCCCATGATGTAGGAAGAAGAGTTTAAATGGCTTTTACAAGAAGAGGTCCATGCTGTTTTGAGGCAGCTGCAGGATATTTTGAAGGTGAGGTTCAATTTTGTTAATTTTGTCTGCGTTTTGTGTTGTGGGTTTGTTTGCCCTCCCATGTGGAGGAATGGTCATAGGTTTCCCCTGGAGGAAAAAATTCTTAGTAGAGGCTGTATGGAAACATCCAGCACCCATGTCCAGTGCTGTCCCTAGTGCTTGCTTGCCCTCTGGTTTTGAGGACTCCCGATAGAGCTGATTTCCCCAAGATTACTTCTTTCTTGACTCTCTTTGCTGAGAGCTGCTTTGAAAAGGTAAGTGGAGGCAGCCAGACCTATCTGCCAGGCATTTGCCTGAGAGGTGAATATTTTCTGGAACAGAATCTGGATCTGCCTGTAGCTCCGTCATGTGATGGTGGAAACGAGCGTGATGGCCTTTAGCTGACAGCTGCTACTTGTGCAGTGATTAGTAGCATGCACTCTCCTCGTTCAAAACCGTCCCACCCTCGACATGCTCACTCCTCTGCTGGTACCTGCCCCTTTCAGAGGCCTGATGTGCTCAGCTGAACCAGGTGGGCAGCACCTTTCTCCAGCCTGAGCATGGGCTGCAGCTTTGGCTCTTTCCAAGCAGCCAGAGGGGAATTGGCCGAGGGGGATTGTGTGCATTGACAGTGTACCATGTGCCTGCTGGGTCAGTGTTCAACAGGCCCAACCCCTTAACACTGAGGTTTTGGGGAATTAGTGAGTGATGGAAGAGCAGGGCCAAAAATGTGGAGGTAAGGGGCAGGTGCCAGAGTGCCATGGTGTTGACTCAGAACCCCAGGATGGGAGTCAGTAGCAGGTGACAAAAGCCTGCAGTACCTTTATATGTAATACCTTTTTTTTGAAGAATTTGTCATAGTTTTAAGGGTGAAGTGTGATTACAGGACAGAGATTAAAGCACTGTCACCAGCCAGTATAACCAGTTGGGGGACTGATTTTCACTCCAGACTTCCCTCAGCTGTGATAAGGGGCAGCACCATGGTGGCTGAGGGCATGCAGCGCTGGGCTGTGAGGGGTGCTGCTCCTTCTGTGGGCAGCTTGGGGACCCCTCTGGCACTGCCCAGATCCGGGGTGTGGGATTTCCAAACGTCTTTTGCTGTGGGTTGCACACACTGAGCCTTCTGGACTGTGCTGGTCCTGCAGTAGGATGAAATCCAGGGGCTCTGCTCAGTGGGCTTCAGGAGGCTGGCAGAGGTGAGCACTCACCGTTTGGCCACTTGCTGGTGTCCGTGTTATCTTTGTTCCTGACTCATGGTGCAGATGCTCCAGCACTCACTGTGTCCTCTCTCGGGCAGGAGGCCTCCCACCGTTTTGCTCTGCCCACCAGTGGCTCAGGAGCAGCTGTCAGGCAGGAGAATTTCGTACTGAGCACATCAGGGTAAGTGGTGGTGGTGATCAGTTGGTCATTTCCCTCTACAGCAAACAGGTGCAGATCCTGGAGCATCTGTGGTGAAGGGCTCTGTAGCACCCCTGGAGTAGTGGGCTTTTCTTTAATAGAAGATTTTGCTTTAAGGAAAACAAACAAACAAACTCTCATGGCAGGTGAAGGTAACAGTTGATAGCTGTGTTTGAGGGCTGCCCGAGCCAGCCTTGTGCTGTTTCCTGCTGACACCTGGTATCACTGATTCCTTGCTCCATGCTGGTGTGGGCAGTTTGCCAAGGGGCGTTTTTATGACTCTGGGCACAGGGAGTTGCAGTTACAAGACTCGAATTCTGCTCTTGGCTCGGTTTCTGACTGTGTGGACAAATCTTAACCTTTGCCCTAATCTCCCTAAGACAGTAAATCTCCTTCACACACAGCAAACTGAGGCTTGTGCAGGAGGTGATGCAGACATGCAGTTCTTCTGAAATTGATGTCCAGTTTTTGATCTTCACCATAGCCTTTAGTCTCAATAGCTGCTCTGGCAAAGGTCGCAAGCTTGTCACAAAGCAAGTCCTTAGGAACGGCACAGTGAGCATTGCAAGGGGTGATGCAGTGATTCTGTACTGGGTTTGAAGATTGTCTTCTTCAGATCTTAAAATATTAAGCTTAATCTTAGTTTTCGTTTGTTGTTGTTGCAAGGTGAATCTTGCAAAGTGTTGGTCTAAAGAGTCTCTGTCTAATGTAGTAGAGTGCAAGGTGTGGCCAAACTGAGTTCCTGAAGGCCCAGGTGTTTCAGTCTTCTCCCCTCACTGTTCATTGTAGATGTGAGTCATCTTGCAGGATTTTTCAAAGGGTTTGAGGTGTTTTTTATTTATTTTGGGTTGTGGGGTTTTATTTATTTATCTACGTTTTGTTTATATTAGGTTTTTTCCTTGGGATGAGGTGTGGTTTGTAATTTTCAACTCCTGTATTAACCACCTAACCCTCCAATGTCAGTAATTCATTTATTGTCTTATGCCTGTGCCTGCTGGAGCTGTTTGTAACAACAACCGAACTGTCGAGAGATGATTCATGGGATAAGTATGGGATTAGAAATGAAGGTAATGTTTTAGGCGGGGCAGTTGGGGTGAGGTGGCCAGTAAAGAATATGACAGCAGCTGGCCATAGGCCAAGAGCTGGGGACTTCGAAAGCGCATGTAGTGTTCAGGTACTGGGCAGGAATAGCGTTCAGACCCCGCACAGGAAGAACTGGGCTGGCTACACAGGACTGGGAGGGGCAGGGTCGAGTTGGCAGTCATTAGGTGCCTCTTGTGACTGGTGTTGCCCAGATCTTTCCTCTCATTCCAGCACAGACCAGGTGAAAGGTGTGTTGACACTACAGGGAGACGCCCTATGTCAAGCTGTGAGTACTTGCCATGCTTCTTGCTTTATACTACAAGGGGTGGGTGTCATCCTTATTACCCTTTGATCACCTCAGGGTGGGAGGTCACCCTGGTTATGTGTTGCCAGTGATCAGTGTTCTTTGTCAGTCTTCCCTAATAGGCCTTAAATACTAGATGTTTCAGCAATTGTTGCAGTTTGTCAAGATCCAGCATCTGACATTCCCTCCCACCACCCCCGCACTGTGGTGAATGCTGGAGTCAACTTCCATGGGGATTCCTTGCCTTTACCACCTTTGTTGTGTAGTATCAAATTTCCTTGGGGACTTTCTGAGTTGAGGTCATGTGTCCTGCCTGGATCCCAATTCACTCAATGCCTTTAAACCTATCTTTTGTGTTAACATCACCTTGTGGGAGCACTGAGGTTCTGACCGTGCCATGACTATGGAATGCAGCTTGCCAGGGTGGTCTGGAAGAATGGGGTGGGACTGGCAGCCCCCATGTTTTGCATGCAGGCATTTCTTGCTCTCATGTGTTTATTTCTTTCTTCAAGGATGTTAATCTGAAAATGCCCAGAAACAATCAGCTCCTGCACTTTGCATTCCGGGAAGACAAACAGTGGAAATTGCAGCAGGTACTGTTGGCTTTAGATGCCCACCCGTCTGTAGTGTCTGTGCCCTCTGAGCAGTCGTTGTAGTCCTTTGAGAGAGACTGTTGATGTCCATTTCACATGAGTTTCAGTGGTAGAAGCTCAGGGAGGAAGCAGGTGCAGTTAAATTCAGTTACAGTGCTGGGTGGAAGAGATGGGTTCTGCTCATTCTTGACACACCAGCAATCTGAAGGCTGTCTGCATAGCAGTCATGATCCTTTAAAAGAGTGCCCAAGGTGCCTATGCAGGACTGTCCTGTGTCTGCCTATGACACCCAGGCTAGCAGGGCAAAGAGCAGCTTCAGGGGCCTCAAGTAGCTTGCTGTTATTCTCTTATGGATACATTTGTTTACACTGAGGACATCATTGTGCTCCTGTAGCATGTCTGAGTTCCCTCAGGTAAGGAGTTAAAAGAACGCAGCTATCCAGAACTGGAATCTCTTTCCCACCATTTTGCTGGGAGCTACCTGATTTCAGGACCTGAACTAGTGCCTGATTCTGAGGAGGTGGTTTACTACAGTTACTTTGTCAAAGCTGAGTAGGTTGGAGGAAGATGTATTCCTTGTGCTTCCCCTTGCCATGGCTCAGATTTTTCTAGGTGATGAGTGCATTTGGCATTGAGTGCCATTCCCAACAGCTGCTTTGGCAGCAAAGTGAAAGCTCTACCTGATAACTTTGTAGAAATCTAGAAAATTGTGTACTTGCGATGTTAATGCCAAACTCAACTCGATTTGTTTATGCCTTGCAACAAGGCAAGGAAGTTTTTCTGACAGCACTCAGCAGTGCATCCTGTTTTGTGGCTGTTTTGTACTGCTGCCTGGTTAATAGGCTTCTACTGGCTTTTGTGGAAAACACCTTCCTTTATTTACTTGCAAGCATTTTGTGTTGTAATGTTGTTCAGATGTGGAGCGTGAGTGCCTCAAGGGCTGTGTGCAAAAGCATTTAAAGTGATTATGTGGTGATCTTTCGCCTCTGAATTAAAAATGAGCATCTCAAAGATCGTATCTTCCCTTAGTGAGTGGTGCCATTTGGAGTTTTGTTTGTCTGTGCAAAGTGAAGTCATTGGTAAGAATTGTAGTATAGTCATGTTTTTGAGGAACACAAGTGCAGGCACACAAGTTTTGAGGAACTTGATTAGAAAACAGCAAAAACAAGGGGGAATATGAATGAAGCAAATCATTATGACAGCAGGATTGGCATTGCTTGGTTGGGTAATGCTGCCAGGAACCATTCAACTTGCTCAGAAACATCTAGGAGGTGTAAAGGCTGAAGGGGGTGATGTTTGGAAATGCCTAAGTACCTGCAGAGTCTCTCTGCAGTTTGACAGTGAACTTACCATCTCTCTCTTCCCTCTGTAGCCTCCCATACCTGTGCTTTCTAAGAGCAGAGCTGTTCTGTGATCCTTGAGTTCTGCATGAGAAGGAACCAGTGTCCAGATCTATGCCAGGGAGGCCTCTACAAGGCTGTCCTGGGATCTAGGATTGCTGGAGGGCAGTGTAGATCTATCAAACTACAAATACCCCAAGCTGTGTTGTCTGTCTCCCAGCAGACATTTCTCATACAAGCTTTCAGGCGTCTCACTTCCATTTATTGCACCCTCTCATTTACTCCTTGTTGTTTTTTTTTCTTTTTTCAATTTTCTGGTTGCTGCCTGAAGCTGAACACCAGTCACTTTCTGCCCGGGCCATTGTCTTCCTCTAGTTTGTCCTTGCTCCCATGAAAGCACTGGGATACACCTATGATACCTTGCTTTGGTAATTGTGTTCCTCTTGCTTGAGAGGAACTTGAGCCAGCTGTGTCTTGAGTCTGTTCCAGTCCCACACAATGGCACAGCTTCTTGATGCTGGAGATAACTCTCAATCCCAACAATTTTAGTTTAGAAGGACTCTGGGATACTGCCAGAGACGCTGCATTAGAAATCATCAATGTAATCAATGCCATTGGTTTTAGCTTTGATTGGTTGGTTTTAGCTAAGGAAGAAATCATTGTTCAGTGGCGCTTGAGATGACCGCTGTATTCCATCAGCAGTGAGAATTCCTACCTGAGCAGTCATGGTCAGAGTGCTCCCAGGAAAAGAGTGGCTGATGTCACTGTTCCTTCATGGCAGCAGCAATATTTCTGTTGACAACCCAGGTTGTAGCTGTCAGACGGTTTTGCATCTCCAGTCCCTGAGAGAAGAACCCAATAATGCATCTGGGCAGCAGTGGTTAGGTTTGTGTTAGTGTCTGGCGTTCAGACGTGGCATTAGCATATGAGAAGACACCGTTTTCTGAAGGCCAGTGAGATAATGGGGATCACCTCTACTTGCCACCATGTATTAGAGAGTGTTTTTTTCATAGGGCTACCATTGTACCTTTGCAGATCCAGGATGCCAGAAACCATGTGAACCAAGCCATTTACCTGCTTATGAACCGAGATGTGAACTACCAGTTCAAAACAGGCTCGGAGGTGCTCAAGGTGAGGAGAAAGCCCTTGCTGCTTGGGTAGGAACATGCATTTTTCCTCCCTCCATTTGTTGTTTTAAACACAGTTAATGCACACTGCTGTCTGAGTCTCTTAATGGAAATGGACTTTGCAGTTGTACCTGGGTCAAGGAGTGTCCATGTGACCTTGTATTTGATATGAATCTGTACCAGTTTGGCATCAGTAATCTGAGCAGTTGGTGCCCTGTTGCACACCAGTGATAATCTGGGAGGATCTTCCTTGATCTTCGATGGATGATGTGGTTACAGTTCTCTGTTGATCAGTGCTGCTGGCAAGAGCAGCAGTGAGGCAGCCATCAGCAAAGAGAAGATGACAGTACTTGTGATTTACTGAGGATTTGAAAGTGACTTCTCACTTGCCAGTAGTAGCTGCTGGGGTCTGATAGAGCAGCTGCTGCATGGCAGTGAAGCCCAACCCTCTGGTTGGAAGTGCTCTCTGAAGGCACCAGAGTTTCAGCTTGCTCATTGCAATCCATCACAACATCAAACATGAGAAAACTAGATCTTTTTTAGTTTCCACATGGGCAAGGGCTGCTCATAGGGAGAAGTTCAGGTAATAAAACTATTTTCTTTTTAATTTCAGGTGGAAGTAGGGAGAGGAATTAGTCATAATATAAAATGCCTTCATCTTAGCAATCATGAGCTCTATTACAGACCTATGTTGCTTCCCCGTTTTTTTCTGGAAAAGAAAGTCTGCCTGAATAGAGCCTTTGAACTGTGGTTTCTGGCAGGGTTGGCCTCACAATGAGCTGGTTCTTCTTTCTAGTTCCCTCGGTCATAGCTGGTTATGGAGGGGGGGAGCCCATTCAGCAGTTGTACCTGTGATGTGGGAATGGGGAGAACGAGAAAGCAGTGTTTTTTTCCTTAATGCCCCCTCCTCTGAAGAGATGATGATGATGAGTTTGTCGATGCTTCTGTGGCATCAGTAATTGAGCTCATGTTCTCTTGGTATTCTTGTAATGAATAGCTGTTTTCTTGTCAGTCCCTGGTATTGAACACTCCTGGCTCATCTCACGAGTGTCTGATTGTGGTAACAGTTAAACAGCATTTCTGTGGCAGCCACCCCTACCCAATACATCCCTGAATTCCTGGAAGGGTTAGGGGGGTGATTGTGGTTGTTGTAACACTTGCAGAAGGCTGTAGGATTCTGCAGCATGCTGTCCAGAGCTGTTTGGGGATCACACTCAGCAGTGTTCTGTATGTTATCTTGTAGCTTATGGATGCTGTGATGTTGCAGCTCTCCAGAGCCCGAAATCGGCTGACCACTCCAGCTACCCTAACACTACCAGAAATTGCCTCTAGCGGTCTCACAGTAAGTATATGCTGGTCTAGACCTCCATATAGGTCTGGCAGCATGCAACAGTTTGGATGTTGGGCAGCATCCTGGTGGAAGTGGGTTTCTGAAGTGTCTCTTGAGGCAGGGATGAAGCAAGTGCAAACCCTGAGTGGTTTTGGCTGCTCTGTATCTTCTTGTGGGAGTGGCAGATGACTTACTCTCTGAGAATCAGTCCTCATGCCTAAGTTCTGTTCTCTGCTCAGGAGTCATGTCTAGGGATGATTTGCCCTTGTGAACACTGCTCCATCCTCTCTTTTCACTGTCATGCACATACCATTTGATCAAGGGCAGTGAGAGAAACAACCGTTGCCTGCAGCTGCTCAGTCTTTGTTTCTCTCCTAATGTCTCTCTTGCCATTGTAACTGTAGTGTGGCTTAGGAAAAGGGAGTGATTTCCCAGCATTAGAAATGATGGTCCTTTCACTGACAAAGAAACTACTTATTTTCTCACCAGAAAATGTTCACCCCTGTGCTGCCTCCAGACATCCTTGTGAATTTCTATATTAATCTGAACAAGCTGTGCCTCACTGTCTACCAGCTCCATGTGCTGCAGCCCAGCACAACCAAGGTGATGTCTGCTATTTCCTGAGTCTTGTTTAGTTCCCTCTCCCTGCATCCCACTGCAGGGAGGAGATCACACCGCTACCTGGTACAATGTTATGGGCATAAGATAAGGCAGAAATGACAGTAACTGGTGCTAAGTGTCTGTGTTTAGGTCTGCTGCACACAGAGCACTGTCTCTAAATCTAATTTGGGGCATGGCTACTTAGCCCAGAAGAACATACCAGTGCTCTGGAGAAAGCCAGTAACTATTTATCACTAAGTACTTACAATATAGTTTGATAATTTTGCGTAATTTTGGGAGGGCATAATTATATTAATCCAGTTTACATCAAAGTAGCATCTTGCGTTTCCTGAATGGAGTTTTGATGGATACTTTTCTCCTTTACCTGTTGCATGGATCAGTTTGATGTAGTGGGTTGACCCTGGCTGGATGTCAGGACCCACCAAAGCTGCTCTGTCACTCCCCTCTGCAACCAGACAGGGGGGAGAAAATATAACAGTTCATGAGCTGACATAAGGTCCGGGAGAGATCACTCACCAAATACAGTCACAGGCAAAGCAGACTCGAATTGGGGATATTAATTGAATTTATTACTAACAAGATCAGAGCAGGATAACGAGAAATAAGATAAATCTGAAAAACACCTTTCCCTCACCCCTTCCTCCTTCCCAGGCTCTCCCTCCTCCCTCCAGTAGTGGAGGGAGATGGGAATGGGGATCATGGTCAGTTCATCCATCACACGTTGTTCCTGCCACTGCTCAAGGAGAGGATTCCTTCCCCTGCTCCAGTGTGGGGTCCCTCCCACAGGAGACAGTCCTCCATGGACTTCTCCAGCATAAGTCCATCCCACAGGCAGCGGTTTTCCACAAACTGCTGCAGCATGGGTCACTCTTCCCCAGGGTGCAGCCCTTCAGGCACAGACTGCTCCAGTGTGGGTCCCCCAAAGGGTCACAAATCCTAACAGGAAACCTGCTCCCAGGGCTCCTCTCCTCCTCTTACTCTGCAGGTCCCTGCCAGGATCCTGCTCCAGCATGGGTTTCCCATGGGTTCACAACCCTCTCTTGAGCATCCACCTGCTCCAGTGTGGGTCTCCTTCCTGGGCTGCAGGTGGATCTTTGCACCCCTCTGGCCCTCCATGGGCTGGAGGGGCACAGCTGCCTCATCAGGGGCTTCCCCACGGAATCTCAGGGGAATGTCTGCTCCAGCATCTGGAGCACCTCCTGCCCCTTCCTTCTGCACTGCCCTGGTGGTCTGCAGAGCTGTTCCTCTCACATATTCTCCCTCTGCACAATAACTTTTCTTTATTTTCCTTTTTAAATAGCTTATCCCCAAGGAGTCACTGCCATCTCTGATGGACCAGCGGCAGGTCCATCCCGGAGCGGGCTTGAGTTGGCTCTGGCGGACGTGGGGGAAGCTTCTGGCAGCTGCTCACAGAATTCACCCCTGTAGCCCCCCCACGACCAAAAGCTGGCCACGCAAACCCAATACACCTGTAAAAACATCATTAAACTCTTAAACTTTATGAAATGCAGTGCTTCCATAAGGAAGATTTCCCTAAAAGTCTATGTTATGTTTTTCTTCTTGTCCTTCTTATCTTATTTTTGTAGTGCTAATATTTGGAGCTAAATTGAACTCCACCACTGTGTAGGATATTTTTAATGAAGGAGGAGAAAGGGATCTGAAAACATGGATTACATATGGATGGAGTATCCAGGCAAATAGAGTGTGGGCATTTCTAGGTGTCAGGCTACTGAAAGTGCAAACCTGAAATGCCTTTCTTCTAAGTGGTTTGTTTACTGCATCAAAATCCTAATGAACTTTTCCTTCTCTAGAACTTCAAGCCTGCTGGAGGGTCCATTTTACACAACCCTGGGGCCATGTTGTAAGTACAGTCACTACAGGGGTAGTGTACCTGGGTAACAGGTGTAGGTGTGTGCTGAGGGTGAGATCCAAATAGCTGTGTGCAGTTTTCATTGTAGCATCTGTGAAGCAGAGAAGCTGGACTGAGTCACTTGCTGTGCCTGTGAATGTTCTGTTTTGTCTCTTTAACGACTTGTCCATAAAGGCCCAAAGATGTGAATTTCTAGGATCCAGCCCATCCATACAGTGCCATGAGTTTAGTTAGAATAAGAGTTTTCAACCAAAATGAGCGTTCGGTTATTGGTGTTGCCATTGTCATTTCCTGCTTCTGTGTCTCTCTGGAATGTTAAGAAATTCTGCCTTCACCCTTTAGCTTAACTCTAAATCTGGTCAGAGGTGGACTGAGTCTTTGCATTCTCGTAACTTTGCCAGATGCTGATTTAAATGTGGTAGAAGTCATCAGTCTCTCCTGTGGGAATGGAGGACAGTGGAGTTGTGCTCTGTGCCATTGTGTGTGAAGCTGTGCTCTTCTTCCCCTCTCCAGTGAGTTTGGCAGCCAGCGGTATGAAGTCAGCCATGTCCATAAAGTGGAATGTGTTGTCCCGTGGTTAAATGATGCCCTTGTGTTCTTCACAGTTTCACTGCAGCTTTGCCAGCAACTGAAGGACAAGGTAATGGGCTTGGAGAAGGGGCTTTGGTTTTGACTCTGGATTTTGAGAGGACCTTAGATCTGATGCGATGTTATTTTGTACAACTTGCTGAAAACAAGGGATGAATCAGTGCTCTGGAGCCAGGGAGCTGACTGGCACTGCCTAGCTGACAGCCATAAGTATAGTGGTGTGGCAAATGTCTGCTGAGCTAGTGACTAGATGGAAAGGAGCAAGTAGACACTTTTGTGTTCTCAGTCATGAGCTGGATGACAGGAAACACCAGGGTGCTGGAGGGGAGCATGGAGACCTCAGCAACCTAGATTCCAGTAGAGCAATGCTCAGTTCCAGCTCTGCAGCTGGCCTGGCTGCCACCTTGAGCAAATAACTTTGTGCTCCAAGTACCTTCAGTGACAGCAGCAGCAAACCTGCCCATCAGCAGCGCACTGCTGAAGTGTGTAATGCTGTGAAGCTCAGACCTCATTATTATGTGCTCTTTCCTCCGTGGTCCAAGGGGTACAGGAACTTACCTGCTTTTCTTCTTGCTTTTCAGATCTCCGTTTTCTCCAGTTACTGGAACTACAGGCCATATTAACTCTCTGTGGAATAGTTTAAGCCCTTACAGTACTTCCAGTGTCTCTCTCTTTGTTTTCTCATCCCATCTGAGTCTAGGTCAGCCTGAGGAATGTTGGAGTTCACTGCCAGATGCCCTCCAAAGGGCAGGGTCAGTGTACCCAGAGACACAGCTTTAGTAGCCTTGTCTGGGACTGCTGCATAAGCAGGTCACAAAGCAGTGCTGGGTGATTGGAGCTTCCACCTGTCCCTGTCCTCTTGTGCATTGTGTGGCTCACATTTCCCAAGCTCCTGATGACTTACACGGGTCTGTTACAAGGGATGAGGGCTCTGGACCACCCTCATTAACTGGATCTGTACACAGTGCTGTAACTTAACTCCTGGACTGGGGGGTGGCTGGGAAGAGGGGAAGGGTAATTTAACACACCTCATAAAAGGTAGGGCATGTTGCTCCACGTAGTGAAGTACTTTGCTGTGATCTGCTCCAGCCGTAGTTATCACTAACCCTGAGCGACTCCCTCTCCTGCCTGTTCTGTCCATCCCCATGTTACTGATTCGCCTTTGAGGATGCTCTTACTTGCTGATGTTTGAACTCTTTGGTTTTTTTTCTTTTTTTCCCTGGCATCAATGTGATTTTTTTTTTCCCTAAGCCCTAGTTGGGCTCATTGGTCTTTTCCAGGTTTAGTATCTTGTTTTCGCTGCTAGCCTTTGGAGTTGCCTTGGTACCTTGAGCACAGCTGTTCAGTCCCTCATCCTGTCATTAAATACAAAGTGAGTACCACACTGCTACACTGATTTGCTGCCTATGGATGCTACAGTGTGTAACTCATCCCTTTAGCCATTGATAGCTGAAATAAAGACCCTCAGACCTGCAATGCTCCTTTGGGCTGTGAAAGAATTAGTATCTGAGATTGTGTGCTCTCTCACAAGTGAGTGACTGTTCTTGGTTATGCATGCTGCGTTTCCTTTTGCCTTACTGGGAGGACGGTAGTGGTCTCTGGGGCACAGCTGGGCAGCTCTTCAAAGGCTGGGCCTGGTTTAAATGGCCTCAGCCCAGTGCTATCTGACACCCAAGTCCTACTTGAAGTAGTTTTCCAAACTTGTCTTGAAGAGGCCACAGTTACTGAGCCTGGGTTGGGTTGGCTCATGGAGCTGGCTGGGAAGTGATGAGAAGCATCACCTGTCTCCTGGTAGGCTCCAGCTAGCTGTTTCCAGACTGTTTCTGGTGGCTTCCCTCACTGGAATACCTTGCCCAGGATCCTACATGTGTGCTGAGGTGAGCACTGCAGGCTCACCATTTTTCCTAGAAAACAGCAAGCTTGATTGTCCACTGACAGCTTGGTTGTTTTCCAAGTGCCATCCAGAGCTCTATGTTCAAAGAAATCACAGAATGGTTGAGGCTGGAAGGGGGATCTCTAGGTCTATCCGGTCCAAATCTCCTCTCAAGAAGGGCTGTCCAAACCTTGTCTCCCAGTACCGTGTTCAGAGGGGTTTTGAATCACTCCAAGGGTGGAGACTAGAGGTTGGTGTGTTGCTTTCATTTTTATTTGTCCTGCATAGACCTTTGCTCTGGGCATGTGACCTGTCTTGTCGGTGCCCTTCCTTCCTGCCCCTTTGTGAGATCCCTGGGTGTGGCATTTATTAATATAATAAACTCACACGACTCGGTTGGTTGGGGGTCCAAACAACCAAATCCGTTTATTGGAAGCAAACAGCATCTTTTATATGCTTTTTAAAACAACATGTGATTCTCTTAACCAATTACCATGGGGCACCCCAGTGCCTATGTGCAGGAGTACAATTGGGACTTCATCTCCCAAGACGCTCCTTCCAGTATCCCTAAAACATGCCCTTGCACCCGGGATTCTGTGTAGGTTAGTGCCAGCCTTGTGCTGCTGCAGCCTCCTTCTCTGGGGACTTGACACTTGTTGCTGTGCTTGGCCTAATGCATGCTGATGTCACAGGTTGCAGGCCATAACAGAGCCTACACATGAGCATCAGCCTGTGACTGATGAATGTGTGTGAATGAATGTGGAAGGTAGAGAGGCCTGAATGGGCTGATGCAATAGCAGACTTGTTACTGATTCCAGTCAGTTAGCCTTATGACTAGTTGCGGCCATGACCCTGGGTGTGCATTTACCAACCCTTGCTCTGATCCAGACCATTTTCTGCTTAGAAAGTGATTGTGCATGTGTGGAGCTGCTCACCATTAACAGTCTCTCAAAGGAGAATGTTTTTATGGTTAATAAGCTCTCTGGTTATTAACTGTGTATGGTCTTTTTTAGCCCTCCCTGTGTGCAGAGTGAGCTCCTTTTTTAATTCACACTAGTGCGTGCGGTTCAATCAATATTGTCACAGAGGCCAACTCAGCTTCCTGCTGGTGGGGGTAGAATATGCAACCAAATGCGTGTTGTTTTCTTCTGATGAGAAAAGTCTTCCTCGGTTCTGGAAGGCAGGAGTGTGCAGAATGGAATGCCAGTCCTGATTCCAGCTCTGATGTGCGAGGGCAGTGCAGGGAGGACTGCTGGAGACTGCTTGAGTTGCTGGGATCAGAGCAGCTGCCTGCCCAGCCCAGCTCCAAGGGAAGTCATCTGGCACATGCCTCGTGCTGAGCTCTGTGCTCACCCATGAAGGTGGCAAAAGCAGCAATGTCCCGCTTAATCTCAAAGAATCTTTTTCTTGCCCGCCAGCTCAGGAAGGTGTAGATCTCACTTTCCAGGACTGGGCTTTGGCTCGGCTCCATTTCTGCTCAGAGCTTCTCGGGGGTGGGGGAGACCTGGGGACCTGCTGGGCAGTGAGACAGCCCCTGTGAGCCGGGAGGACTGGAAGAGATGCAGCTACACGCTGCCAGTCCCTCGCTGGAGGATGCAGGCCATCACCTGAGTCAGGTGAGCCTTGTAACCCTGCCACTGAACCGAGGCTTGGGCATGGCCGTGCGCGGTGGGAAGGCTGTTCCCGAGCTTAGAGCAGGAGTGGAGTGAGATGACTCCTGTCAGGAGGGATGGAATCCCCAGTAGCCGACCCACAGTGTCCAAAAAGAGGAGTGAATGGTCTTGTGTGAAGGGAAGGGACTCAGAAGGCAGGAAGTGACAGAAGCACAGGGCACACTGCTTTCGTTGTCTCCACCGAGTGACATGGAGCAACACAACCGAACAGAAACGGAAGACTGAACATTGGTTTTCCACAAGTTGTTAATGCCAACAGTTAAAAAATGAGCAGCAGTATCAGCTTGAGGCAAATCATTTAACTGTCACATTGTAAATGACCCTACTCTTTTCTGAACTGTGATTATTTTTTAAACTGCTAGTCCTGAGAGGAGGAGGGAGTTGGACTCGATGGTACTTATGGGTCCCTTTCAGCTTTTGAGATATTCTGTGCAGTTCAGGGATGCTTCGTCTCACAGGCTGTGTGCGGAGCAGCCTTGCCATCCTGTGTGGGTCCTGTGAGGATGTCTCACCAGTGGCCTGACTCGGTTTCCCTGTATATGGGTGTACCTTATTTGCTTTTCCTTTGTCATGTTGAATTCATGTCTACCTGAAGGAATCATAGCTGCACCCACACTTCCTGTGTAGGGGTGTCTATGTGTATATGCCGAGGGGCAGCAAGTCCTCGATCTTCAGGTTCTCATGGTTTTTGACCAGGCATGGGATCTTAAAGGAGAGCTTTCAAGAAGCAGCTGCAGTGGTGGATAACCCCTCTGCCCAGGTGGGTCCCCAGGTGCCAGCCAAGGAACTGGGCACCAACTGCAGAGCTTACCTTATCCCTGACCCATTGGCAAACCAGCCTCTCTCCTGCTGTCTTCTACCGGTGCTGGCGAAGATTCTATGGGGTGGGGCAGGATGAGAGGGTCAGGGTCTCTAGAACGCACCTATTGTAAGTCTGTCCCCACTCCTGGTCCGATTGTGGGTAGCCCTTTCCAGGCATCTGGGCACATAAAGCAGCTCCCAGGGACAGGCTTTTCTAACGTGATGTGCTGGTTTTAAAACTCAGTGGGAAAACCAAGCCCGCTCAAATTGCCCCATTGACAGTGGAGGAAAGAATACTAGGAGAGGAGTCACAATTTACTAAAGAAATTGCAATATACACAACAACAATAGTAAGAGATTATGCAAAAGAGGGAACCACAAAGGCAAGATGTTGCCTAGCCCCCCTAGAACAAGGTGGTGACTGTTCCCATGCAGCAACACCACATGGCCCCCTGGGAACAAAGGCAAGATGGCAAAGAGGCTCTCCTGGCTTAAACTTCACCCCCTTCCCCTGCCTAGGAACAATGAAAAACCAAATGGGGACAACCCAAAACCTGGAGAGCTGATTCGTTTGAATTGGGGGGTTTACTACCAAAATGCTGACCCCGGTGGTGGCAGTGGGGACTGGGTACACAGGGTGGCTGACCCTGCTCCTTCCTGGAGAGAGCAAGGCAAAAATGTTGATTTCCGGGTTCTGGTGGCTGCCTTAGGTTTTTTTTCCCCTGCCAAAAACTACACCCCAGCAGCGATGTGGGTGGTATCGAATATTCAGCACTAAAGCTCAACCCCCTTGCTTTGTAACCATAACATTATCCATCCCTTATTCTATACTATTTATGCCATGCCCAGATTTACACCTTTCAACTATATACATAGATATATACACCTATAACTGTGCACAAGCTTGGGTATTATTTCACTAGTCCCTGATCATCCCCCCAAGACGTTTGTTGAGTTCATTTAGTCCATGGCTGGTATAACTGGAGCAGCTGAAGATGGATGGATGGAACATTCCTCAGGAAGGCAGCCTGGAGGCTCTAGTGCTGTGGAAGTGCAAGCAGGACGATGCTTCCAAGCAGCAGGTGCTGGCCTGGTGCTGATGAGAAGGTAGCCAGGGGCCCAGCCTGACAGTGAGCCGAGTGCTGGCAGCTGCACAGCCTGGGCATAGCAACACTTGGGATGGCGTCTGTGCTCCGCCCCCCCCACCGGCTTGACAGTGCTTATGTTGTCTGAAGTGGCAGCAGACAAGCTGGTTTGACAGTCACAGGGGAGTGCAGTGTCATGCCTATCTGGTCCCATCTTCATCCTCAGCAGGAGGGAGGAGGTGGTGTAGAGGTTGATGCACCTGCTTCTGAAGGTGATTCGCTTGGCAGAGCCCATGCTCAAGGTGTTTGCTCTAGCAGAGCTGCTATTCCACCTGCGTCCCCCATTTTCAGGTCCAGGCTCTCATTTCTAGGGTGGGCCACTGGGGAGGGAAACCTCGGTTTGTTGCTCATTTCCAGGAGACTGGCCTTGCTTGCTTCTTGTAGAGGAGTCGAGTGGATGGAAGCATCATGGCAGCACTGTGTCATCAGCTTTGGGGTACAGGGGAGGATGCATGTGGGTCACTGGGGACTGGAGCTAGGAAGAGCCTGGCGTACCTCACTCCCAGGGAGCAGCAGCAGGCCTGTGCCCACTGGGATCAGGAGAGGTGTGGAGCTGAGATGTGCATTGGCTTTGTTCCTCCAGACACTCGATCCTGGCAGAATACACGAATCCATGGGTGCTCAGCCTGAATATGAAAATGCTGGCCTGCGTCCTTGTGGTGGGGAAAAAAAAGTGTTTTCCCCTGGAGCTAAAAAAATGGTAACCCCGAAGGGGTGGTGTTTCTTGGTGTTGACCCAATCAGCACCCCTGCAAAATTAAAACATATCACACCAGACCGGAAAAGAAGGAGGATGACATAGCTGAAAAAGTGGCAGCCATGGTCTTAGACCACGAGGAGACAGGGGGCTAGGAGCCCCGCTGGGGGCCAAGGCCCCACCAGCCCCCCAGCTGGGGCTGCAGAAACTCGGAAACAGTGTTGAACTGGGCTGAGTACTGTGGCCAAGAGCTGAGGGAGTTTTTCTCCACTGTGAGTGGGCAGCAGGAGTGGCAGCAGAGACAGCACCGAACAGAGAACTGTGGCTGAAAGCCAAGAAGATAAGAGAGAAGCAGCAAAGACAGCATTGCAGCCAAGCTGACGGAGGGAGGGAGAGAGGACTAAGCTCAACAAAGATAGTTTTGGGGTAAGACTGAATTAAATCTCCCCAAAACCCCTTTGAGACCCCTCCTGGGAGGAGGGGGTGGACTTCTACTTGATGGGAGTCCTAAAATGCAGCATGCACTGGAGAGAGGAACTGAGAAGCTCAGAGACGTCCTGGAAGCTGGACCAGGACGGCCAGACGGAATGCGGGGGAAGTGGCCTTCTTCCCCTGCTGCTGCTGCCAGGCTGGCAGCTGAGACAGAGCAAAGGAGCTCTGATGGGATGCTTGGGGCAAAGACTGAACTGAGAGCAGCCCTAAACGTTCTGACTTGAGGGAACTTGACCACTCGAGGAAGGGACTTTCATGGGATGTCTTACACCTCATGATACGACGTGGTGAAGCAAGCTTTTGTCCCAGCAATCGCAGTCCACAGGAGAGAGACCTTCACTTGGAGCCGAAGGGCTGAGAGGGGTGAGAGGAGACCCCCTTGTGTGTAATGGAGAGAGCCAGCTACAACAACTCCAGCTATGACTGCTGGCCTGAACGTGGAAAGGATCTTTCCTTCTTCCCTTCTGGACTTTTATTGGAGGGAGAGGAGACTTGATCCAATGTAAATATTGCTTTACCATAGGAGAGATAGTTAGAATTGTGTATATAATGTATTATAATATTTACTTGTGTAATAATTGTAATATAATTCCCTTCCCCCCATATTGAGTCTTGTGTTGTGTCCGGAAAACCCCTCTCACACTGGGGTGAGTTGTGGGAGGGGGCTTGGACTTGGAAATTGGATTTTGGAGGGTCTCAAACCACCACAATCCATGGCTTAGACAGGAGGGAGCTCCTGGTGTTTCAGCAAGCCAGGAAGGCAGAGTGAAAGTAGTGGAAGAGCTGGGTCAAGAGGGAATCCCACTGACACACCTACCAGGATTGCTGGGGTGCCTGGAGGTTTTTTGGGCAGCTGTGAGAGGCAGTGTCTCTTTGGGTGGGGTTTGCTCTGGCAGAGCATGTACTAGGGAAAGTTTAGGCCTTGATTTCTTACTTCCATGGTTTGAAAATCCCCAGCTGCCTTCTGTTTTTGATAAAGCACACCTGTTTCCAGACTGAGCTCCAACTCAAGAAAATTCTGAGTGTTCCAAAGGGAATGTTAACAAGACCTTACAAGCCCCCATGTGAAGAGGATTAGGAGACTGTTATGGATGCTGCTTTGGTGATAATAATAATGGCCAGTCTTCGCGAGCGAAGATTTGGGAAAGGTCATTAACCCTTCGAGCCTGCGCAGTGGATTTTTTAGGTGAGACACAGCGTGCGCTGAACTGAGCCCACCCTTTAATCCTAAGGTTCATCTGCCGGGGCCAAGCAAACTTGGACAGTGGCAGTGAGGTCCCCAGGACGTAGGTTTGTTTAGAGTGACCTTCTCTTAGATGGATTGCCTCACAGGGCTGACGAGCTCCATCTGCCCGGGGGGCTGGGAATCGAACCCGGGTCGCAGCGGTGAGAGTCCTGCACCCTAACCACTAAGGTGATACTATTGCTGCTATTCTTTCATTAAGGGAGAAGCTGAGGAACAGGGAAGATTCTTGGTGCACACTTAGCGTGGGAGAAGTTTAGACCTCAGTGCTGTAAGATTCAGTTGCTATATAGTGATCTGGAAGGACTGCTGGCTGGTCCTGCTGCTGTCCTTGCAGAGAGCCATGGGCAGTGGGTGAGGCTGGTGTAAGTGTGGTGCTGAGTTCTCAAAAGCTTGGGCAGTCCTCTGGGTAATGCTTGTGTCTGGGTAAGTCTGAAAAAGAGACAGACACACCATTCATAAGGACCCACAGAATAATATTCCCTTCCCTCAGCTAGGGGCTGCGTGGGAGCCACAGGAAATAGGAATGCTTCAAAACCAGGGAGTCTGCACTTGTCATAGACTCACCTGACATGTGTCATGGCCTGTCATAGATAAGGATGTATTGCACGGACCTAAAGGTTTGCCTCCTCTGCCCTGGATGTGAGTGGCTGCACATGGAGCCTGTCTCTTGGCTGTCCTCTCCATGGCTCGTTGCACATGTGCAGCACCCCGGGAGCAGGAAACATGTAGGTGCACAGGAGAGCGTGTGGCTCCTGTGGGTGGGAGACAAAGCCGATTCTGTTTTCTGGTGATCTCTGTAGGGGGTGGGATTGGTTGTCCTGATTGCTGTGAACAGCGGGGCAGACTGTGTGTCCCTGCTCCTCTCCCTACAATCTAATTAGAGCCAAATTCCAGCACCGCTCAGATTACAGAATAGAAGTGTTTTCAGTTAACTTGGGAAATGAATGTTTTACCTCTCAGCTTATCAAGAGAGTCAATAACTCACCTGAAAGATATCCATGCGTGCTGATTCACTGCCCAGAGATGGGGATGACATCGGCGTCTCATATCTTCCTGATATAAGAGCTGGGATGGGGCAGTGACACCAGAGGAAGACAGTGTCTGGGTAAATTTGCCCACAGGGCCAGCTGGATATCTGAGTGGGCTTACAGGAGGGTGGGAAGATAGCTGGTGACATTAAAAGCTTGAATGGGCAAGAGGCAAAACCCAGCATTTATTTCCTGGGGGGGCCAGAGAAATGTGAAGAAGAACTAACTTAAGCAGATGGTGAAAATGGAGAGATTTTGATCGTAGAGAAAAGACTGTCTCCGAAGTGCTGGAGCCAGTGTGGGAGGTGGTCCTCGTCTCTTGAGTTCCAAAAGTCACTCAGCATCTTTCTGCATCTCCCCATAACGCTCATGCTGCTCCTCCTTTGCTGCATTCCCTGGCTCTCTCCCTGTCTCTGAGCTGCTCTCTTCCCCACTGAACTTTGGGATGGGGACACCCTTCTTGCTGGGCCCCTCCGGATCGTGCCATGAGCTTTCAGACATTATGACTGCTGGGTGTGGGGAAGTGCAAGAGAGATGTGAAAGCAGTTTCTTCTCTTTCATGAAATCTCTGGGCTCTGTGTGCTTAGTAGTGGTGTGGGAGATGCCCAGGTTTGGGGGTCAAATCTCATGAAGGGAATCAGCTCATGAGTGAGGGAGACAAGGAGGGAATGCAAACACTAGTACCAGTCCATGAGAGGGGACAATGGTGCCACTCAGTGAGTTTCTGCTCAGGTGAGCTGCCCATCAGAGAACATTTCCAGCCTTGTCTCACCCCAGAGAGCCCAGGTGGTCAGACAGTGTGCCCTTCCCCTCTGCAAACAAGCTCCTGCCAACCCTATCATCGGGGCTGACCTTTAACTTTTCTTTGAGAAAACCTTTGCCTTAACTTGAACATTCCCACTGTGGGGTGGATGACTTGCTGCCAATTCAAACACTTTTATATTACCTGGTAAAAGAAATGCATGCTTTGCCCCCAGTCTGAGAGTGTGCAGCTTCCATTCTCAGCTAGGGCTGAGATTCCAGCTTGCAAATGGGGCTTCTCTTTTTTCCTTGGTACAATATGGCAATATTTAGATGGCTTTAGATGCCAAATGCTTGCCTTCTCCCAGCCTGCCAGACAGGGTGGGTGATAAAGGCTCCCACGTCACTAGTGGTACTGTCTCAGCCATGATTTTCCCTTTCTAGCTGTAGTTAATGGGGTTTTAACCCACTTGGTGAGCATTATTCTGATTTGGTATTGTTCTGGTGTGTAATCGAGCATTCGGGGACACTCTGGTAGACAGTGCCAATCACAGTGGGGTTATAGAAATAGCTCTCATCAAAGTCACTTGATATTTTTCACTGCAAGTAGATATTTTATGTAAGAAGACATTGGTAAAAGCTCTGTCCTGCCATCACTTGACATTAATTAAATAATCCCTTTTCAGCTTTTCCATTATTTTCCTGAGTTGGCATCAGGCTTATGGCTGTTCAGTTACCTGTGTCTTCCTGGTTCCTTTTGCAAATCCCCCTGCAGCCCTGAGACCTGAGTTTGAAAATTTACAAAAAGTCAGTGTTGGCTGGCCTGAGAGTTACTAGAAAATGTAGATGAAAGTGTTCTTGTTCTGATGATTAGAGTCTGTTTCTGGGGTTTCTGTTGATTGCCAGGTTCAATTACTGCTGGGGAGTATTTCAGCACCCTGTGATGGGAACCCATTATGACCACTTGCCAAGAGGGAACAGAAATATTTATTACCCTGTCTTTGCTAGTATTGCAGCTCCTCAACATGCTTGTGTTGCTTATAGCAACCTCCTTCCTTCCCTAACCAGTTTTCTAGCTCTTGTTATTTGTTAGACATTGTCTGGGGAGCAGTTAATTCTTAACTGCTTTCATTTTCTCTCCTAACCAGTCTGGTCTGTGGAGTGTTTTCTTGCCCCTCGGTTTTTCATGTTTCCTCAGGTAGTCCTTTCCTGACTGTGGAACTGTGCATTTTTTTAAGCCAACAGTAAAGCAGCCTGAAAAAAAAAATCCAATTATTATATTTTTCTGTTTCAGTTATTTCCCTCTGTCGAGCTGGTGCCTACAAGGACTTTGTGCAGAGGGAATGTCATGTCTTCTACATTTTACTTTTTCTGCTGTGCTGTTTTAAATATACTCACCTCACATTTCTACACACCAAAGTGATTGACAGGTCTTCTAAGACTGAACGCTGCTCTGTCAAGCTTCAAGTGTGATATATAATCTGCTCATACACATTATAAAGCTTCAATTTAGGAAACTATCTTGCCTGCTCTTGGGAAGTTCAGGGACATTTGGCTTCTGGCAGGCAGAGTATTCACACTCAGAGCGGCAATTCCCTGTGATGCCGTGGCTGTTCCAGTTGTTGCAAGATGGGATCCAAAGTTGCATGTGTTATATATACTGTTCAAGTATCTCCTGTTCACTCTGCTGTAAATTAATTGGAGGACAAGGTATCTTGGAAAATCCAGTTATCCCAGCAAAACCCCATCCCAAGCCACCTCAGATGAGATGCTAGAGAGCTGCAATCCTACGATAGTCCTTGCCCAGTCTAAGCAATTTCCCCGAGGGCTGGACACTGCTGCTCTGGAGTGGTGTTAGGGTGTGTGTCGCTGGGACCAAGGGTGAATGGTTGCTGACTGGATCCACTTGCTTCCCTCAGGTCCATGCCCATCCCCTTGGTCAGCCCTGGTGAGGAACCTTAAATCCTGGGGTCAGTTTTGGGCCCCTCATGACAAGAAAGACATTGAACATGTCCAGAGAAGGGCAGTGGAGCTGGGGAAGGCTCTGGAGCACAAGTCTGATGAGGAGTAGCTGAGGGAGCTGGGGGGGCTCAGCCTAAAGAAAAGGAGGCTCAGGGGGGACTTTCTCACAAGCTGCCCAGTGCAGTGGTGGAGTCACCATCCCTGGAGGATGTGGCACTTGGGGACATGGTTTTTTGGTGACCTTGGCAGTGCTGGGTTAATGACTGGACTTGACAAAGAGGTCTTTTCCAACCCAAAGATTCCAAGCTCTCATCCAGCCCGACTCCACTGCTCCATGCCCCCACTGCACTGGGTCCTGTGCACAAGGGCAGCAGCTCATGATGGAGTCGAGGCTCAGGGGAGAAACTCATGTTGTTTTAACTATATGCATTTTGCTCTTCCTCTGCTTTAAAACCATCTCTCTCTGCAAAGCTTTCTCATTAAATTGTTCAGGGAATAAAGCACAAGTGGTCTAATTGAAAACAGCACCAAATGTGGGAGAAATTTAAGCTAAGATCGACTTATTCTAGATTTAGCCACTGGCTGGGTCAACAGCCAGCAGGGAGTCATTAGTAGGAGCAGGAAGGACGTGGATAGGTGTTATGGGCAGGAAGCTGTACAGGACACAGAACCAGGATTGTGCCTTCTCACACAAAGTCAGGATGAACACATTAGCAGCAGGCTGTGTAATGTTCTAATATTAGCAAATCTGCAAACAGCTCACTGTCTGCAGCCTCGAGCAGGCTGTGCTCCAGCACAGCATCCCCATGTTGGAGAGGGGCAGGCTGCGCCAGGCTGGGGGGGCAGGAGCTGGCTGCTACTCGTGCTGTGGAGAGGGGTGCAGCCCCTTTGCTCAGACTCCCCGCAGGCTGTTCTCAGGGGCAGTGGCACTAACAGGTACTCAGGTGATGTGAGGTGGGAGAGCCTTCAGCCTGCTCCGTATCGACCTGGTGCAAGGGCTATGTATTCCCCGCAGGTTCTGCTGCACCAGTCTGTGAGGTCTCTCCATTGTTGTCAGGTGTCTTCTGTTTCTTGTTTTTTGGGCAAGAGCAGTTGATGACACAGGTTGAGCACAGGGTGAGGTAATTCTGTTTATGGAGAATATTCCCTAATGGAAATTATTTCTCATGTGTCAAAGCTGTTGACATGAACTGACTACAATGTGCCAGTCTGTCGGATGGCACTGAACAATTTGTGTTTAAATATCCCTTGAAATACGTGCCTTGCTCTGGGAAGGCCTGATCCAGAATCCAGCCCAGCAAATTGGAGCCTGTCCAATGGACTCCATTTGAATCCTTTTATTGATGCAATAGTGCAAGTTGCTGTGAACTTCCAGGCAGTCACAGTCCATGACTATAGGGCTGAGAAAATGCTTTTGGCTCAGTCTTGCAGGGAGAGTGGTGTCTGAAGGCCCCAGCATAAGGAATGAGTTTAACTATTGCTGGCTTTGCAAAAAAGGGCAAGGTCCCATGTTAAGCTGTGGTACTGAGGTGAAGAGGAGCACAGGTGGCATTATTCTTTGAGATTAATGGTGGCATCTGTGCTCAGTCCCAGGCAGTGGCAGAAGAAATGGAAGATGTGGGACCGGCTCTCACCTGCTTGTCTTGATGTTTTTGAACATGAAGTTAAAATCAGTGATTGGAGGGAAAAAAATCTGTGACTCCAGCTCAGAGTTCCCTCTCCTATAGCTGCTCCCAGAGCTGTCAATCCTCACCTGGCTTTCCTAGTGCCAGGACTTGGCTTGGTCTGATGCCCTTAGACTAACTGGGGAGCTGCCTGCTGCAGTAACATCCCACAGTTAGGCACCTGTGGGTGCTTATGGACCTCTTGAGGGATGGGAGGAAGGGTATATGAGGAGTTCCAGGTGCCTGGGGTGCTGATAGGGGTAGGTAGGGGCTGCGTGGGAAGAGAGGGTGAGGAGAGAGGAACACTGCGAGCTAAAACTGATGCAGGGCACACCTCTGCTGGCATCAGGGCAGGACATTTTTCCTTTCACCATGTGTCTGGTGCTCTCCCAAGCTGGCTTATAAAACAGAGTAATTGGAACTATGAAGTGCCCACAGTTCTGAAAACAGCAAGGACTGGGTGGCAGCATTCTGTCTTCCCCACTTGTGCATGGCAGTGTGCAAGCCACTTCTGCAGAGTGACAGTGGTGCTTGTGGATGCTGCCTGTGGGGACGCTGTGCCTAACAGGAGCAGCCCCAGGCACTGAATCTGGCAGATCTCCCTCTCTGGACCCCTCTCTGAGGGGCCAGCCCTTGGCAAGTGAAGTCAGCCTTCCTTTTTTATTTGTTTTGAGTAGTGGTTGAAGATGGTGTGGGGACAATGGCACTGGGGAGGGGAGGGACTGTCTCCAGAACAGTCTGTATGATGAGAATCTACATGCAAGTAAGGGGAAACAGTGCTCTGATTCCCTGTGAGACCCAGGGAACTCCTGGGTGTGCTTGGCTGCATAGTTGTTACAGACAGACCTAATGAATCCTGCCTGTTGCCAAAGCCTTGCACTTTGGGACTCGAAGAATTATCTTGGCCACTGAAAGGAGATAATTAGCTGTTCTCTTCTTCCCCACCTCTGCCCCCAGCCCTTGCTGCCCTTTTTGTGCCATCCTCTGGACTACTGTGACTCTGATGCTCTCTTGCTATATAGTAATCTCACCTTTATGGCCTCTGCAGCCCCTCCCTCCATCCATCCATCCATCCTAGAGGAAAGATGGTGGCATACTGTCTCTTGAGGGGATTATGTCTGCCCACAGCTCCCCTCCAAGCCTGGTGTTATATTCCCTGGCCTCAGTTTCCTTAAATTCCCCTGGCTGTCTGGGGATGGTTTAGCTGTTTCCACTGATGCGTTTTGGGTACATGGGGAAAACAAAGATGTGACAAATATGGGATTCTGTATATGGCAGTCAGTGGGCCTTGAATCTAAACCCGACTCACCCACTGAATGCAGTTTTGTTAAAAGATTGTGTTTCCACCCAGAAACATCCAGCCCTGCTATCCCTGGCACAGCTTCTTTTTCCATTGACCAGAGCATTATTCATCCAAATGAAATTATTGCTCTCTGAAAGTTGAGTGCTCTTGGTCAGCAAGGAAGGATGGACTTGCTTTAAGAGCCGATGGAGCCATTTATTTATGTGTGGGTTGATCCTCATTGCTCTGAAGACATCTGGAAGCATTGTGACTCCTGTACAGAAGCACAGACTGTATTATTTTGGTGCCAGGTCATGCTACAGGCTCCTCAATCACAGCATTTACGCAAGGGATATATTGGGAGGATGGAGAAGCAGGCATGGGAGGATGAAGCCCAGCCCATCCAGAGGACAGGCTCCATGCTCATGGGAGACATCTGTCTGCTCCTATCCTTACTGATCCCATCTGAAATCTCCAGGACTCACATCTCCTCCTTGACTGTACCACCACTGCACTTATTAATCTGCCAGGTCCCTGTACGAGCCACCCAGCTAAATGATGGTGCGTGTCTATGCCAATATATGTGAGTTAGTACCAGTCTGTGTCTGACATTAAGGGAGAGAGCTGTAATTCAGGTAATTTACAAGCCATTCAGTATCAGCCAGGGAAAGCAAATGGTCTTTCACCTGGGAAGAACACTGTGTGTCCAAATCATCGCAACACAGAGCAAAACCAGACAGCCTAGGGCAAAACTCCCGGTGGCAGTGCTGTGTTGAGCTTTGTCCCGAGGACAACCAAAACTCAACCCCCAGGTTCAGGTGAGCTCCCAGTGCTCCCCTCAGAGTGGGGTGACTCCTGGCTCTGCCATGGCTTGTTACTGGGGCTGGGGTTGAAATGGGTGCTGTGCTCATCTCTCTGGGTGAATGGGCACATCTCAGGGCATTACTGTTCACCCTGGGTGACAACGCAGTCATCCTGTCCAGCAAGGTATATCCAGATGACAAAGAAGCTTGAGAATATTGCTCATTCTCATGCACATCAGGAAGAAATGAGTTCTGTCAAGTTATTCACCACTGTAAGACAACTATGAATAACCTGACAAAGGCAATCTCATTTCCAGCATTTCTGAGTGCCACTGGTGCTCTCCAGAAAGCAGCAACTGCAGAGCCTGTTGGGAGCCCAGTGTGCACTCTGCTGGGAGGGATGTGATGATCTGTTTGGATCTCTCAAATTTACAGGACAGTGTACTCTGTGATTTAAACTTTATTTCATGAGCTCATTCAGAAATACAGCAAAATTGGAGCAGTGACTGAGTGAACAGTCACAGGGGTGACTGACAGGCATTGCCAGTGACTGCCTCTGCCATCAAGGGCATATACTTACCCTAGGGCTTCCCTGATATGCTGCTGAGAGGGACTGCTGTGGGATGGTGCCTGGGGCCAGGCATTCACCTCTGCTGCTCCTGCTGTGTTTCAGGTGGTAGGGCTCTGATTAGCTCCTGCTGATCACAACCCTTGTCCTGAGCCCCTGGGTGGGTCCCAACCCTTAATTCAGCTTAAGGAGGTAGCTGGGAATTGGGACTGTTGTGCTCATCAGCCTGGCATGCCTTGCAGCGATGAGCTATGGTTCTCAGGGCAGGACATGTGGGTCCCTTTTTGTCTCTAATGGCTATTAACATGGTTTTTTACGTTTCCTTTTTCTGAGCATGCTCATGATTGAGCTGCTGCAGTTCAAGTGTGAATTAACCCAAGTGTGCAAGGTGGGTGGTAGGACACCATTAGCACCCACCACTGAGTGTTGTACAGATCCCACGTTACTATGGTCACCTTTCTGAACATCCTTTTCTGTTGGGAACTGAACTGTGATTGTGAAAAACCTTGGTTCTTTGGGAGAGGAATGTTCTCGTAGAGTACTTGTGTGACAGAAGGATAATTCTCCCTCTGCTAATGTGGGAATGACATGGGAGAACCAAAGAAGTGGTCCAAACACCCCCGGAAAGGTAGTGATCTGAGACACTTGGACCAGACCAGGAAGTGTCATCCGGGCAGCAGAGTCAAGTTCTGGGACTTGACTGATTGGTTTGATCCTTCAAACCAAAGAGAGAGACATGTAGGCAGAGAGAGAGAACCGATGAATGCATGGGCAGTTATGGTGGCTGCCCTGGGGCTGGGAGTCCTGGCTGGAGGTGGTGGAGGCTGTGCTGGGCAAGTTTGGCAGAGTTGAGGATGTTTCTCTGCAATTTCAGATTGCTGGTCTTCTGATCCCAGAAGTTCTAGCACAGAGGCACTTTGAGGAGGGATTTTATTCTAAGAGAAAAACCTCTCTGCTGATGAAAGTTCCTCAGACTTCCACTAGGCCCTGTGTATCTTTCATTCCTTAAAAAAAACCCACTGAATGACCAGAAAAGAAGTAGAAATTAACTTTATAGTTGGAAAACCAAGATGAATCTGCACAGGAATGAGCACAACTATGCACAGATATCCCCAGCTGCAGACAGACTAGCACAGATAAGAGGGGGCATCTTTGCTGGCACCTTCAAATCCCGATTTGTAACCTTGATTTTAGCACTTGATGCTTGGAACTGCCCTTTCACAGTTCTGCCTGTCCTACTTGCTGGCTACTCTGACCTGAGGTTTGCTAGTCATCCCTGCCGTGCCCAGGACAGGTCTCTGCAGTTGCTGGCACCTGGACCCCTGGGACCTGCAGCTCCATGTGGGGTTCGCCCCATAGTTGGCACTCAGACGCATCCCCATGTGGAGCTGCCTGATCGCCCTGGTGGCTCAGGATGGGACCTCATTCTGCTTGTGAGTGACTTGTTATGTAGAGAGAGACTTTGAGCCACAGGGGCCAGCAGGGCTTAAGTCTTTGCATGGAAGCCCTGAGAAAGGAAGCATCTCCTTCCTCTTTTGAATCAGTGTCTGATTCAGTTCTGGTTGCTGAGCCAACAGATAAGTGCCTGCCTGCTGGTAATCAAACCTGCCATTACGGAGCTCACCCTACTGCAGTCACTCCAAACATGGGGGTGGAATTCGGGGGTGCTCTGTGAAATAGGTGATTGCAGAGCGCTGGCACCAAACTTGATGATAGGAAGCTTCCCAGCTGCCCCTCTGCGTCCCTGCTTACCCCTGGCCCCTGGTGAGTGTCCCTTCCCTGGTACAGAGGAGCTGAAGCAGCTGGTTTTCTCCAGGGAGAAGCAGATACATCAGGAATAGAGGAATGGCAGCCACTCAGTAGGTGCAAAACCACTGGTAAGCCCAGCACTGAGCCTCTGTCACAGGAGCTGTGGGTGATACCTACACAACATTTGTGGGTTTCCACACCTATTAAAATCTTTGCGTTTGGACATAGTTGCTTGTGTGGTTAGCAAGACAACAGAAGCAAGCAAGCCATGCACCAAGGCACCTGGGGCACCTCTTGCTTGTAATTTCCAGAGCTTCCTGAGAAAACTGTGTGTAACCAAGGGTTAATTTGGTGGGAACAAATGCAGTTACTTTAGATGGAACTCTTCCATTCAAATCCCATTTGAAAAGTCTCTCCTGGTCTGAGCACATCAGGAACTCTTCTTGTGGTGCAAGCTGAATTTTCATCGGTTTGGAGAGCATTTCTGTGTTTAAGAAGACTTAGGTACTATTTCCTGATGCACCTTCTCCATCTTGCTGCCATCTCTTTTGAAATGCTTACTTTTGATCTTTGCACACAAACATGGATTTTATTCTGAGAGGAAAAGCTTCTCCTCTGTTTGAGCATGTGCAGATGAAGGTCTACTGTCTGTATGCAGGGTGAGTAGAGGCTGTATGCTTCCCAGGCAGGGATGATACCCCAGGCCCCAACTCCATCCATCCCACTTTGTCTCTTCCCATCAACTCCCAGGTAACTTCCAGCTCTAGCTTGACAGCCAAGTGTCTGAAATTGCCCTTAGCAGTTTAACTCAGTGTGCTGGCCTCAGGGTCGACCCAGATAACAGGCTTAGGTGAATGAGGTTGAGGGACACAATGTTCTCCTCTCGGGGATGCAGTGATGGAGTGAATCCCACAGGAGAATAAATTCAGATAATTCCCTGGAAAATCTGCAGTCACCTTCCTACAGACAGCAAAAAATCTAAAATGCCTTTCAGCATTCGTCTTTCATCTACAGCTCTTTGTGCCTTTGCCAGCAGGACCAATGAGCAATGGCAGGTGCATCTCCGTTTGGTAAGTTCTTGCTTGGTGACTCCTTCACAGAAAATTCTTTTTCTGTTTTTTTTTTTGGTTTTTTTTTCCCCCAGGAGAAGAGTTTGGGTAAGAAAGCCCTAGCAGTAACTAGAGCTTTGCTAAAGACCACAGCTATCAATCTGATCCCAGCAGAGAAAAATCAAGCTTGGTTCCTTAAGTGTGAAGGTGAGGCAGAGAAGGTGTTTACTGATGAGCTGGAGCAGATGGAGACTGTATGGCTGGCTGCAGAAGTATGGTTACCTGCACAAGCATGGTAGCTGCAGAACTTCACTAACACTAATGAAGAATGGGATGCAGAGGGCTTCTGCTGGAATTGTTTCCTGGAAAACTCATACCTATTCATGACCCCAGAGCCTGAACTAGAAACAGCAATCCTTGGTGACCAGCCAGGGGAGGAGTGCCTGCTGTGCATGAGTGACATTGGTCTTGACACAGGCACCACACGATGATGCCACACAGGACAACTATCAGGAGCCCCAGAGAGCCCCATCTCCTGCCAAGGCCCTTTACAGCCCACCAGACTGCTCAAAATGGAAGGGAAGGGGAAGCTCCTGTTTCGTTAATAGGGGCTCAGTGGGACTAAAGGACCAGCCTTAGGCAGCAGCTGCCTTCCCCTTCTCCTGAGCCTGAGGTTTCCTCTGCTGCGTTTGCTCCTGAGCTGAGTCTGGCAGCGTCAATGCACCCCAGGTTACCACTGCAGGCCCCACTATTGCCTGGATGAGGGAAGTGCATTTATTTGCTCTGGGTTAGAAAGATGTCTCTAGTAAAGCAGCAACATCCCTCCCCTCACAGAGAGCCCCACATCCCAGAGGAGGACTCTGGCCTGCCCCACATCCCAGAGGAGGACTCAGTCACTGAGAGCAATGCACCAGCACCAAAGCCATCCCTGCAGCCATCCACAGGCTGTGCCAAGTGCTTCCCACACCACCTTTGCACTTGCCCTTCTCCCTGTGGGAGCCAGTCTGGCCACATGGGGCAGTGGGAGGCAGAAGGGACTCCGTGTTTGGCATTGTTTTAAATCTGGCTGCTTGCATCTTTTCTCTGAACATTTTAATGAGAAAGCTTTCCCGGAGGGAGATGATTTTAACGCAGAAGGAAGAGCAAAATGCACATAGTTAAAACAACATGAGTTTCTCCCCTGAGCCTTGACTCCATCTTGAACTGCTCCCCTTGTGCACAGGACCCAGTTCAGTGGGGCCATGGAGCAGTGGAATTCTGCTGGATGAGAGCCCAGATAGTAGCTGGAGCTTTAATCCTTGGAATCCAGGCGGTTTGAGGATCAGGGTGAGCCTGGGTCAATTTCTTTCCTCACATTCAGCATCTGGTGGGGAGATGGCTCAAGAGAACTGTTGGTGCATGGAATGGGAAGGAACGACAAGGGCAGAAGCAGTGTTTAGCAGTTTCTGGCTTGCCTTTCCAGCATCCCCTCTCACCCAGTGGGAAAGAGTGGCCTGAAGTTGGTGACAGAGCTGAGCTGGCAAATGGAGTTTGGCCGCTAAGAAATATGAAGGGGCTTGGAGGAACCAGAAGGGACTGCCACGGAAGCTGGGTCCATCTCATGCCTATTAATCTCCTTGTGCATCTGGGACACTTCAGTGGAAGCTGCCCCAAATCCAGGCACAATGTGGGCAATATGCACCACACGTACCTTATTGTGGCGCTTTTTTCTCAAGAGACAGCTGAAAACCTTTTTGAAGCCCTTGCGGAAGTGCTTGGAGACTAGGGCATACACGATGGGGTTGAGGCAGGAGTTGGCATAGGCCATGCAGTGGGAGAGCAGGCGGAAGGCGTAGGTGGCCTGGTTGAAGGGGAGGTCTCCATAGAGGTATCGGAGGATGACTACGTGGTAGGGCAGCCAGCACAGGCAGAAAAGGATGGTTACAACGATGACCATCTTGGTTACCTTCCACTTGGCCTTCCTGGACTCTGATATGTCCTCCAGAGGGTCCACTGCTGTCCACAGGTACTTGATGGTTCTGGTGTAGGAGAGGCTGATGACGAGCACTGGGATGATGTAGCCGAAGGCAAACGTGCTGGTGTCCATGACCTTGCGTCTCCACTCCTCCCATCCAGGCATGCAAATGTAGCTGGACTCCCACTCAATCAGGACGTAGTAGCTTAGGTAGGGCCCAGCAAAGACAACAGAGAGACCCCAGATCACAGCCATGGCTGCTACTGCACTGTGGGGGGTCCGCAGCTCCCGGGAGCGCAGGGGATAACGGATAGCCAGGTATCTGGGCAGGAGAGAAAAGCAACCAGCACTGAGGTTTCAACCAAGCTCTACCTGGTCACATAAATTCCTGAGACAAGAGAGTGACCCTATGTATGTTATCTTACACCCTCTTTGACATACAGTCCTGGGTAAAGCAGCTTTTCTCTTTCTAGCAAGGATGCATCTCTTTCTGGCCACAGCTGGCTCCCTGCTCCAGGTATGGTAGGGTGGGTTATGTCCCTGAGCTTGGGCACAGAGATGTTTCTGTGGAGACGAGGCAGATAGCCACTGCTCAGCAGAAGGAGGTCTGAACTGAAGATTTAAGACCCAGGGTAACTTCACTGGGTGATGGGCTGAAGTTTCCTTCTGCCTGCAGGGCTGTGGACCTCTCATTGCAGAGGGCCGTCTGGCCCTGTCTCTTCTTGGTACCTTGGAAGCAAGCACAGGGAGCAAGGTGGGCTGGGATGTGTTCCCTAGTGCAGTCAGGGCTGGAGCTTATCCCAGTGGGGACCTCTTCTTCAACCTGGCCCAGAAGCGGGGGCCTAGTCAGAAGGGTAGCTGGCACAGTTGCCTTACAGAGCCCTTAGGAACAATGTAGGTGACACCAGTCAGGGACCAGCATGTCCTAGGTGACCTCCAAGAAGGGACTGGGCTTGTGGTGCGGGTGCCTTTCTGGGCAGAATGCAGAAGGGCTGGGGGCAGGGTGGGGACAGGAATTGCTTGGTGACAAGTTTTTTTGCTGAGTTGGCAGTCCCTGAGAAATGAGAGATGTTTACTGCAGGACTGGGGTCTCTCCTGCCTATTTATGTGGCTCCTGCTGTGGTGCCCTGTTGACCTTGCTACTGCACAGGATGCTTTTCTGAAATGGTGGCTCAGGGACAGCTGTAACCCTGTAAGTAGCATCTCTAATGCAGAGCTGGTGACTCTCTGTGCGAGTCTGGGGCACAGTGGGGAGCCGAGCTTGGGTCTCAAGTGCTCTAACCGTGGGGAGATCTTTCCTGCAGAAAGATCTGCACTTGAGAGATCTGGAAATGCTTCTTGCAAGTCATTCGGGCAAAGGAGACACAACTGGTCCCCAAACTACCTTTGGCATGCATTGATACCACTGGGGCTTGAATTGTCTGCCTAGTGGTGGTGGGCTATGCTCTTCCCATGCCCTCTGCCCACTCAGACTGCTTTCCTTCCCCAGCCTAAGGGCACCTGTAGATTATTACCTGTCCACAGAGACAGCAGCCAGAGTAAAGCTGCTAGCATACATGGTGAGGTAGATGAAGAAATGGACAGCCTTGCAGATGAAGGAGCCAAAGATCCATCCCTCAAGGGAGTAGATGGTGGCCTGGAAGGGCACGCAGAAGACGATGAAGAAGAAGTCGGCCAGGCTGAGGTTGAGGATGAAGAGGTTGGTAGTGTTGTGGCCCCTCTGCCCATTGCGCAGCAGCACAGCCAACACCAGGCTGTTGCCCACTGTGCCCAGGAGGAAGATGAGGGAGAAGACCACAGGGACAATAACCCTGGTAGGGCTGAACTGGTAATTGTCAGAGGAGTTCCAGTACCCAGCCAAGTTCACGAAGTCCTCGTGCTCTGTCATTCTGTGTTGTTGTGAGACGCAGGAGCCTGGCATAAGACAGAGAAAGATGTGAGAGACTGGAGAAACATTGCCTAGCCTGTAAGTTTGGCTGGTGGGCCCACTGGATCACTGGAGACACAGAGCCCTGTTCCCAGCTTTGTGACCCACATCCTTTATTGCAGATTCCTCTGGACACTGCTGCCTGAAGGACAGGTAGGCTTGGTTGGGGGCAAGAGGTGTCCTGCTTCCCCGTTCTGTCCTTGAAATGAAGCCACATCCCATGTTCAAATGCTGCCTTGGACTGATGATGCTGGCGGTGAGGTTTAGGGGAGAGAAGAGGATGGCATCTGTCCCCAGCTTTCTCCTCTGTGGGAGAATGGAGCCAGGATTTCTGCCTCCCAGCTGGTCCAGCTGACGGCAGGAGGGGTGTGATATTCTTTCCACCAGTGGGGCTCCAGCTCCAAACCTGTGGTCTGGACAAGCCAAGATGTTGCTTCCCCACTACTGACATGCAGATTTTTATCCCTCTCCTGCTCTCAGCTCTTTTGGTACCTGCTCTTAGAATAAACTTCACATACTAGGCATGGACCTGGAAATGCTTTTGGCGGTGACAGCTACTTCGCAGCTCCTATGTTGTGCCCAGGTGGGGACTTTCTGAAGACAGCTCTAATGGGACCCCTCCTTCTTTGGTTTGAGCGACCCAGATACATATTTCCTTTCTGTGTTTCACAGGGCAGCTCTCCCAAGTGCTTGGGCTTTTCATATCATTCCCCTGCCCCCAGAATAAGCATTTGGGCTGCAAGCAGAAGGCAAAGTTGTGTCTGGAAAACCCAGATTTTCTGTCACAGGTATAGAAATCTGTCTGCATATTTCTGAGTTTTGAAGCTGAGCAAATATTCCATACACAGCTTCTCTTGAATAAAACATGGCCTGGGTTCTCCCCCCTGTGCAGTGTTTGTAGGGATGTGCTGTGGTTAGCAGAGTATGGCCCAAGGCCACCATGAGTGTGGAGATTGCAGAGACTGTGCGAGAACCAAGCCTGTAGCTTGTGCGCTCTTTCAGGCTTGGGAATTAGTGAATGCTCCCCAGGGAGCACCAGCAGTGCCAGTGCCTGAAGCAGGAACACTGTAAGGAGGCCATTCCCACAGGATAATGTCCATGATGTCCATGAATGCACAAGCCAAAGCATCATAAAGCCTCAGAGGCTTTTTACTGCTGTCTGGGGGCTGGTTCTACTCCCTGGGACCCAAAAGGTCACTGCCCCTCATTTGTGACCATTGGATTGCTCTGATTGCCCCGACCCATCCTGAAACAGAGGGGGTTTCACAGGGATGACCTCAAGTTATGCTGAATGCGAATTTGCCTTGTGGCAGATGCAGCACACAAATTTTATGTCTGGCTTAGACTCTACTGTTTTATAGTAATCTAGAGCTCCATGAATGCTGCCTATGTGGCAGAGGGATGAGCTTTCCTCTGGAAAGCTGGGATGGCCAGTACTGAAGTGCATACTACTTATTTTTCTAGATCTTCCTCAGTGTATGGACAAAACAAATTCCAATGGCAGTGTCAGGTACTCACCTAAGAGAAGAGTACCCCTCACAGTATGGATGTGTGGGAAGCAGGAGAGCTTACACAGGGCCTGGAAGGACCAGGAAAGATAGATGTATGGGAGCCTGCCAGAGGGTCTGGTGCAAGACACTGGTTCAGGACCTTGGTCTCCTATGCTGCTCAACTCCTCTGGGACCAGGGAGCTTCCCTGTGTGCAGGGAGGAGCAATTCAGAGTGCCACTGAATTGCTCATTCTTACATCTAGTTGATTGCACTGGCTTAGGCTGTGCTTGGGATGATGTGCCATGCAAGGCTGTGGCACTGAGATCCTTTTTCCATGAGGCTGTGAAAGGTATTAGCAAAGCTGGAGAAGAGCTGACAGCTAGAAACAAGCATTGTCTTATTATCTACCCAGACAGTGTCTGTGTTGCCTGGTAGAGTCTCTGGCTGCTTCACTCTGCATTCCCCTCCATCATTCTCATTCCCAAGCTCACCCTCTTTCTTTGCTCTGTCTCTTGCAAGGCAGATGAACTGCTAGTCAGCCCTTCTCAAAGACTGCTCTAAAGAGAACAAAATGACAGGGAAATACCGGCACCCTCACTTGCAAATTAAGGAAGGCAACAACTGCAAGGAAGACACCCCTCCCTGGCGCAACCTGCAGTGCCATCACTTTGAAGTAATAGCACATCACATAGCCTGCTTGCAGTCCAAATTTGATACTCCTTGATGTTTAAGTGAGCAGTTCATCCTTTACTTGGAAAAACTGTTTATGTCTGTCAGGGAACCATTTCTGTTGTCATTCACCCCTCAGCTCTAAGCTTATTTCTTGAACCTGTAGGAATGGGAGTTCAGGAAGATTTGTGAATTCTTTTGGGGGACAATCAGTGGCCAGGAGCAAAGTGCCAGCTGGGATGGTAGTTGTACCATGGCCACAGCATTGAGGTTCTCCCTGGTTGCTTGTGGCTCATGACCCAGAGGGTCGTGAAGGCAAAATAGTGCTTCAGTCCCCTTTTACGGGTAGGACTTGAGACACAGCGAGCATGAAGAGATGGCTTTGCAACCAGCTGGATCAGGGAACTCATTGATGCATCAGAGAAACAAATCTCTGCTGGGTTAGCTCTGATTCACTCCTCTGTGCACAGTCCTGCCTGCAGACAGGACAGACATGGAGTGAGAGCAAGGTCTCTGAAGTGACAGACATGAACTGTGACACTGGTGCTGGGGCACTGAGATGCTAAGACAGTCATTCAGAGCATTTCTGGCAGAGTGGGATGTCTCCAGGTCCCTATTTAGGATCTTCTTGGGAAACTGCCACTCATCCCCATGGCTCTGTTGTCCCTTGGAAGCATTTTGCAACCTTCTCATACCTTTTTGTGAACAGGTGTATGTCAATGCTCCAGAGTTTCACTTGGTAATGAATAGCCTTGAGGAGCAGCGAGAGGGACAACTGCTCTGAGAGGAAGGATGATGCAGAGCATGGGCAGCCAGGTTTACTCTCCCACATCTGCTGCTCAGGGCTAGCGGGGGCAAAGGCGATATGATGGAGAAAGTAATATTCCCAGGGATGAGAACCCAATCAATGGCAAAGTTGGGACTCAAGAGACCTGATTTTTCTAACGAGGATTTGGTAGGGAATTGTTTGGGAGAATGGTTCCCAGTACCAGCTGGTGGGGTTAACAAAAAGTCCAACACAGAGTCCCAATGAAGGCAGGCAGCATGTCGTGCCAGGGAAGCTGTGAGCCAGCACAGCCAACTCCTGCGGCCAGGGAAGGTCAAGAAAGGCAGGAGGAGGCAGTGTAAGGGGACAGATAGCAGTGTCGGGAGGGACAACTGTTGATATAGACAGATAGGAGCAAGGAAAAGGACGGGGAGCAGGCAGCCTGCACTCTGCTGCAGTGGGAAATCCCCGGGCTGGCTCTGCTGCTGTCCTGGCTGAGGGTGCCTCCGCTCCCCCTTCGTGCAGCACAGCTGCCTCATTCACTCTTCAGGGCCACAGGGCAGAGCCTCCGAGCTGCTCCGGGAGCCCACACTGCCCGCCAGCACCTTCCAGGCAGACCACCTCCCGCGCTGTGCCCAACCCGGGCAGCGGCGGGTGGCCCGAGCACTGTTTTGTCCCGCGGCGGGCACGGATGTTTGTGCCCCGGGGGGCTGCCCTGGCCCCGGAGTCGCTCCCCGCGCCACCCATCCCTTCCCGTCCCGTCCCGTCCCGCCCCGCCCCGCCCCGCCCCGCCCCGCCAGAGATAGCCTTGTGCGGGGTCCCCAGCTCAGCCTTGTGCGGGGTCCCCAGCGCCCCGCTCCGCTCCCGGACGGACCCCGATCCCTCCGCGCCGGCGGGACCCCACCTGGGCCGAGGGCAGCTCTCCCTGCTGCTGCCGGTCCCACCTCTGCCCCTGCTGCCAGTGCCGCTGCCGGTGCCCGGTGCCAGTGCCGCTCGGGCAGAGCCTGGTGCCAGCGGCGGCTCCGCCCTGGCCCCGCGGCCCCGCTTCCGCACTCGCTTTCACACTCGCACTCACACGCACTCCAACACCTGCACCCCGCAACATCTGCCTCCCGCACTCAGATCGCGCCCAGAATACGCCAGTGCCCCCGAGCTCACACTCAGAGCATCCACCGGCACGCACAACCTCTGCAGCACCGACACGGAGCACAGCCTGGCGCGCGCACACTCCTCCCGACACACCTGCACATCCGCACGCAAATCCCTCAGCACCAGCCACCGCTTCCCTGTCCCTGGCACTCGAGAATGCTCTAGAGGTTCCTGGGGACCTGAGGGGCAGCTGGAGTCCCACAGCAGCCGGGGCGGCTAAGGCCACTGTGAACAGGCTGGGTATCTCTAAGGGAACCCAGTGAGGCACCAGCTCCTCGGCGACACATGCAAACACGTATTTCAGACCCCCAACAGCCACAGAGTCATGGCAGGGATGCCCCCAGCCCCTCTCCTGAGGGGCATCCTCATGGCTATTCTCCTTCCCTCCCTTGCCACTTTGACCACTGTGTTGTGCTGTGTGCTGCTTCAGCATCCAGAGTAATGGTGTCACTGGGGAAGGGAGTGCAGGGCCTGTGTAGCACGAGGTATGGCGGGAGCCCCCTGGCCCCAGACAGGTAGGGTGGAGGACTGTACTCAGTCACAGACAGAGCAGTAGGCTGAGTGCCTGTGCCACCAGAGGTGGTGGAAGTGTAGCTGACTAGCTCTCACAGACAGAGACCATACCAGCCCTGCCTCAGCTGGCAGGGTCTCAGCAGCAAGAGGGCTCCATGCAGCACCTGGCCGAGGTCAGGGCTGTGCACTGTGCAGAGTGGATGCAGAAGCACATTGAGGTCCCATACAGAGAACCCCATAATGGAGTCATCACTGGTGATCCAGAACCCAATATGTTTCCCCACTCTCTTTTGGACCACAGGAGAGGGATATGCTGGTGAGAAGATGCAGTGTCACCTCCTTACTGTCCCCTTGGGTTCCCTGCACCCCAGGGTCAGCGTCTGGGCTCCGGGGATGGGTGGAATGGGCTGGATGCCTTGTTCCAGCTGGGCTGGTGGGTCCAGGCTGCTGGAGAGCTGCTGACCAGCTGTGAACTTTGCAGATGGCAACTCCCTGGGGTGGGTTTTCCCAGTGCTGTTCCCCAGGACACTGCCTGCTTTCTGCCTGCCTGCAGCAGGCACTGTGTTGCTCCATGGCTCACATCACCACCCTGTGTCTGTCTGTGGGTGTTACCAGTGCAGAGCTATGCCTGCCTGGCATGGTGGCTGGGACAGACTCTGGCCTTGGTCAGCGAGGGGCTGACCTGATGAAGCCTGAGATCTCTGCAGGACTTGGCCTCCCTGAGCTGGCAGAGCTAAAGCTCTGGATGAAACATCTGTTTCCAGCTCTATGCTACTGCTCAGAGCTCTGGGGCGGGGACTTGTCACATGTGTTGGCCACCATAGTCCCTCAAGGCCAGACCCAGCCTCATCTCCTGGGCACTGCTGCTGCACCTGCCTTGAGCATCTCCTCCCTTCTGTTCTCTTGCTGCCTGGGCACTTGGCCCCTGCAGGGAAGCACCTTCCACTGGAGCAGGGTGGCAGCGAGGGCAGGGTGCCAATTCCCTGGCATAGTGATCCCCAGGACATAGTGTGGAGTTCCTGGAATTGGGGGCTCCAGAGTAGCCCCCAGGCTTGGCCCAGTTCCTTGCTCCTCTCCTTCTACATCCCTCTATCCTGCTACTCTTCCGTATGTGTCTTTCTCCTTCCCAGTCTCCTTATCCCTCTCTTTCCTGCTCCTTATCCCTCTTTTTCTCTCTCTGTTTCTGTTTGACTCCCCATTACCATCTTCAGCAGACCAGATCACCAACATATAACAGGTTCTATAATGGGTATACAAAAGTGTACTATTGTGAACACTTTTGTATAAGGTACAAAAGATACATTGTATAATTGTGTGTGGGTCACACTATGTATCTATAAAGCCTCTGCATTTCAAGAGTTGTAAGGCACCAAAGTGTTCTCATAGGTGGATGACAGTCAAGCAATTGGAGCTACAGGAGAGAAAGATGGAGAGAGAAGCATCTGAATAGTAAAATTCTCTGGTGGCACTAAAAGCAGCAGTCCTTGGGCCATGTCCTCATCTTCTACATCCCACTCCCCCCCTCTGCATCCCCTAGGTCTCTAGATCCCTGCCCTCCTCCCTGTCTGTCTCTGCCTCTTCTATTCATAGAATCATAGAATGTTAAGGATTTGGAATGGACCTTAAAGATCATCTAGTCCCAACTCCCTCTGCCATGGTCAGGGACACCTTCCACTAGACCAGGTTGCTTAAGGCTTTATCCAGCCTGGCCTTGAACACTGCCAGGGATGGGCCAACCACAGCTTCTCTGGTCGACCTGTTCCAGTGTCTCACCACACTCACAGTGAAGAATTTCTTCCTAATTTCTCCCTAATATCTAACCTAAATTTCCTCTCTTTCAATTTGTGCCCCTTACTCCTTGTCCTATCACTATAGTTGCTGATGAAGAGTCCCTCTCATGCTTCCCTTTAGATACCTGAAGATATAGATACCATTGTGCTGTTCTTTGTCCTTCCATCTCTCTCTTTGCCTATGCATACCTCTGTCTGGCTTCCTGTCTCTCTGTCAGGCTTCCCAATCCTCTTTTTTCCTCCCTGTAATTTTTTCAGCTTCCTTGTACCACTGTTGTTCTCTCTGTTTTGCAACCCACTCTATTCCCTCTCTTTCTCTACACCTCAGTCCCGGTCACTGTTGCTCTCTGTCCTTCTCTCCATCTCGAGTTTTGCTTGCTCCATCTCTCTACCTTGCTCCCCATCGCTGCTTTTTTATTTCTTCATCCCTCTGATTTGCTTCCTGCCCCTCCTTTTTTCTCTCTATCCCTCTGTTCCACTTGTCCCTCTATTTCTGTCTTTATGCTTCTATGCTGTTCCCCATCCTTCCTTTAATTCTCTGTTGTTCTCCCTGTTTCTCTATTTCTCTCTCCATCCCAGTGTCCTGCTCATCACTGTCTTTCTCTGTATCCCTTTTTCTGGCATTCTGTCCCTCAATTTTTTCATTTATCTCTCTGCCCTTCTTTTTTCTTCTCTCTCCCCCATCCTGTTGCCTGTTACTGTTTTTTCTTTCTCCAGCTCTCTGTCCTGATACTGTCACTCTGTTCACCTTCCTGTCCATATTTTTTTGTCTATCTCTCTGTCCAACAACTTGTCCTATCATTTCTTGCTATATACCTCTGCCCACTGGCTTTCATTGCTCTGTCCTTTGTTTTGAATCAGCATTCCTTTTTTCCAGTGTCTTGTCCTGAACCTTGTTTTATCTATTTTTCTGTATGTACTTCTCATTTCCCTGTTCTTTTTTCTACCCCTCTGTCCTTCTGCCTGTCCCTGTCTTTCTTGCTCTATTCCACTATCCTGTTCCCCATCAGCATTTTCCCTTCATCTCTGTTGTACTCCTTGTCCCTCTCTTTTTCTCTCAATCCTGCTCCCTATCTGTTTTTGGTTTGTCCATCTGTCCTGAAGCCCAACACTATTTTTTGCTTCTTCATCTCTGTCCTTCTGCCCATCACAGTTCCGCCTTTCTCCATTTCTGTCTTGATCTGTCCCTTATTTTGCTCTGTCCTTCTACCCTTCTTTCTTCATCTCTGTCCTGCTCCATTGCCCTCTTTTCCTTTCTGTTCTTTGTTATTTTCCCTCTCCTATTTTGTTGCCTAGTTCCCTAGTTCTTTGTCCTGCTCTCTGTCCCTTTTTTGTCACTGTTCTTCCTGTGCCTTTTCTTTCTGCCTCTCCCTGCTGCTCCCTGTTTCATTCTTTCTCTATGTCCATTATTATCCTTGCCTCTCTCTCCTTCTGTCCTGCTTCCCATTTCTATTTTGTAGTGCTCCATTTGACCTCTGACCAGCACTAATTTTTTCTCGATCTCTGTCCTATTTCCTGTCCATTTTTTCTCTTTCACTGTCCTATTCCCTGTGCCTTTACCATCTTCTTCCTCCTCTGTGCTGCAGCCTATTGCCCTTTTTTATCTCTCCATCCCTNTTCCTGTGCCTTTTCTTTCTGCCTCTCCCTGCTGCTCCCTGTTTCATTCTTTCTCTATGTCCATTATTATCCTTGCCTCTCTCTCCTTCTGTCCTTTATCCCAGTGTACTGCTGCATATCCCTCTGTCCTGCTCCATCTCTATTACTTCTTTCTCTATCAGTGTCCTCCTCCCTGTCTATTTTTTCTCTTTCACTGTCCTATTCCCTGTGCCTTTACCATCTTCTTCCTCCTCTGTGCTGCAGCCTATTGCCCTTTTTTATCTCTCCATCCCTTTGTCATCTGCATCTGTATTGGGTTTGTGTGGCCAGGTTTTGGTAGGAGGGGGCTACAGGAGTGGCTTCCCTGAGAAGCTTCTCCCATGTCCGACAGAGCCAATGCCAGATGGCTCCAAGACAAACTCATCTCTGAAGCTGCCAAGACCAAATCCAGCAAGATGATAGTGGTTTTACATGCTTTTTACATTTTTTTTTCACCTAACCCCAGTGTTTTATGTGAAGATGACAGGCTGACCAGGAGAGATAAAGGCCAGAAGCAGCTTTCTGTCCTGGCATGTGACATACTTGGGCATGGACCTTATGGAGGATGGAATAATGGAATCGTTTATTACAGTTCTTTCACGGTTTATATACCCCATTACATCAGCAGTAAATTCCTGTTAGTAACTTTTCTCTATATCTACTTTTTAGTTAAGCATTCACTGTCCATGAGAAAAATACTCCCAAGCAATTTCCCACACACAAGGATACAGATCACCACTTCTGCTTTTATCTTGCCAAGTTCCCCTTAAGTTTCTTCCAGGGTCATATAATCTCGGTTCCCTACACTGGCACATTTTCTGTGAGAGCAATACCCCAGTGTTTACAATTATCAAGTTGGTATCCAAATTTCAGAGGTGGGCTTCTGAAAGAGGATGATGGTGCTCTTCCTTAGGAATGAAAGCACATGATCCTAGTGTTGGTCCTGCAATGACAGGGTGCCCAAGGGATGTAAGGGACAGCAACAGCTTTCTGCTCTGACAACTTTTTTCTGGGAGGAACCTTTGGATGTATTCAATTTTGGAGGTCTTCCAAATTTCAGAGGAGGCCGCCTGAAATTTTTAGCAGTATATTTATTGTGGACAAAGTAGGAGTTATCTCCAGTCTTGGTGTGTTAGAGAAGTTAGGGGAGGTAAACCCCAGCAACATGTGTTCTATCATCTTTTCTATGGGAGTGATCCCCAGATGTTTTCTGTTTTGGAGTTGGGGACTACATTTCTCTTCAGATGGGGTCATAGTTCCTCTCTTTGGCAAGGAAAGCAATTTTGGATCCACACATTGGGTGGTTCAGAGAGTGTCTTGGCTGTCAGTCACTGGCACACTGGAAGCAATGTCCCACACCCCATCCCCAGAGCTCCAGTCTACCCCTACAGTGGCTATCAGACTGGAAGAACCACCTGGGGGGAGTGGCCACAGGAGGTCAGAGCAGATAAAAATCATTGCACAAAAACACACATGGTTGCATCCCTATTGTCCTTGGATTTTATGGCACCTGAGACCACGATGGATCCAGGGGCGATAGCTATATATTTTCTCTCCCTCTTTTCCTCTCTTTATCTCTCCTTTCCTTTTCCTAATTTCCTCTTCTTGAAATCTGGGTAATTTAAAGTTAGATGGGTTAGAGTTTGCTATGTTAATGCTTCGTGAAATCCTTTATTTTAATGGAATGTTGCCTTTAAAATTTGCCAAGTTCCCTTATTTTCTGAAGTTTGCCAGTAAAAGTTTGTTGTTTAACCTCCTCAAAAAGTCACATTTTTCCCTTGCAGTCTCAGGGGATTAAAAAAACCCCTGAAAGCCCCTTAAGGAAACTCGCCGAGTGAGTCTGGGGCTTTACATCTCTTTGGTGTAGTAGAACAGGATACCTCGAGGGGCGAGGAGGTATTTTATATCGAAATAACTGCTCATAGGAGAACAAGGAGTAACTAATTTCAGTCAAAGTCAAATTCTGTGGCAAGACGTTACGGAAACCTAGGCACTTCTTAATCTTATTTGCTCTCCACTGATGCATAAAGCTTGCCTAGCCCTGAACAGAAAAAAACAGGCTCAGGAAAACTGGCAAAATCTCACGTTGATTGCAGAGAAAATAAGGGATTTGGCAAAAGAAAAGAAAAAGAAACTTGGTAAAGGGAAAAATTCTGTCTGTGCCTTGCTAGGTGTGTCATTAATAGCTGCACAAAAGGAGAGACACATGGCTAAGCAACAAGATGAGGAGGTGAACCCCTCATTGTGTGAGTTAGCTAAAACTTTGCAAGGAAGACTTCAGGTGGAGAACTCAGTTCTGCAAAAGGTGGAGGAGGTGTTGAATGCTGAAAAGAGACTGGTTGAAACACTGAAAAACCTGTTAAGTAAGTCTCTGAAAAATTGAACAGTACAATGGCCTGTCAAAAACCACATTAAAAGCAATGGGCAGTGGGACCTTCAAACATTGGGATCTACATTTAGCAAAGACCACCTGGTTATTTAAGACCCAAGGCTCTACCAATCGAGCTAGTCCTGCCCAATCAAAACTTTAACGTACTGTAGAAGGGGATAAAGTCCCATGGTGCATATAAGGACAGTTTGGATTAGTCCTGCCTAAAGGAAAGGCAAACTTATCTCTAGGATTGTTTTTGCTCAAGGACCCAGGTGCACTTGGTGGGTGATGCAGAAGGACAGGGAAATGCAATGTGTGTCTCAAGGGGATTTGATTTTTGGGTGAGGACATTCTGTAATGTCGAATTTTATGATTTTGAATGCTGAATGACACTGACACTGTGTGCCAGAACTGCCATGGACTGCTCCAGGTATACCAATCGTGATCTCCTGATGCAGCTTGGAACTACCCAACAGCACACCAGCCCTCCTGCTATGGAAGACATCTAGGAGAGATAGAACCCACAGTCATGGACTAAATGAACTCAACAGACATCTTGGAGGACAACCATTGACTATGGAAATGATACCAGCGCTTGTGTATATATATAAAAATATATATTAAAAATATATATAAAAATATATATATATAAAAAATATATACTGTGAGCAGAAAAGGTCTGTGGCAGATTTTGGAACGTTTAGGTTGTCCCCCCAAGTTCCTTAAAATGATCATCTCACTCCATGAGGATCAGCACGGCCAAGTCAGATATGGCAACACACTTTCTGAGCCCTTTTTAATTAAGAATGGTGTGAAACAAGGCTGCGTTCTCGCTCCTACCCTATTCACCGTCTTCTTTAGCATGATGCTCCAAAGGGCCACAGCAGACCTTGATGATCAGGACGGTATCTACATTCGATACCGTACTGATGGAAGTCTATTCAATCTAAGGCGACTGAAGGCCCACACCAAGACCTTAAACCATCTTGTCCGGGAGCTGCTTTATGCTGATGACGCCGCCCTTGTTGCCCACACAGAAGCAGTTCTGCAGCGTTTAACATCCTGCTTTGCAGACACTGCTGAGCTCTTTGGGCTGGAAGTCAGCTTAAAGAAGACAGAGGTCCTCCATCAACCTGCACCTCAGGAAGTCCCCCATCATCCCCACATCACCATTGGCCAATCAGAGCTCAAATCAGTCCAACAGTTTAATTACCTTGGTAGCCTCATCTCCTCAGATGGTAAGATCGACGGAGAGATAGACAACAGGTTAGCAAAGGCATACAGTGCTTTTGGAAAACTCCACAAAAGAGTATGGCGTAATAAACACTTGAAGAAAAGCACCAAGATCAGTGTTTACAAAGCCATAGTGTTGTCTACTCTCTTATATGGTTCCGAATCATGGGTCATCTACCGCCACCACCTGCGTCCCCTAGAACGCTTCCATCAACGCTGCCTCTGTTCAATCTTAAACATCCACTGGTCAGATTATGTGACCAATACATCTGTTCTAGAGCAAGCAGCTGTCACAAGTATTGAGGCCATGTTACTGAGAACGCAGCTGCGATGGGCAGGGCACGTCTCAAGAATGAAGGACCACTGCCTCCCTAAGATCCTGCTCTATGGTGAACTTGCCACTGGCTGCCGCATGAGAGGAGCCCCGAAGAAAAGATACAAGGACTCCCTGAAACAACATCTCAGCCTTGGCCATATTGATCACCATAACTGGTCTACTCTGGCCTCAAATCGGGAGGCCTGGAGACACACCATCTATAACGCAGCTGTCTCCTTCGAGAACACACGCAGGATCACTCTCAAGGAAAAAAGGCAACGCAGAAAGAACCGTGTATTGCAGAATACACCATCTAAGGAATCTTTCTGTTGTGCCTTTTGCAATCGGATATGTCTGTCATGTATTGACCTCATAAGCCACCAGCGTGCCTGTAGCAAATGTGGATAGAGCCTTCCCAAATCTTCGTTCGCGAAGCCTAGCCATGATGATGATGATGATGATATGTATATAGTTGGAGCATGTACGATCTGGGCGGTGGGATAATGTTCTGGTTTTGGCCAAGGACACGGTTATTTTTGGCAGTAGCCAAAAGGGGGCGTGGCTAAATGGGCATGGCCATGACCAAGAAGCTGTTCTACACTATATCACGATTGCCAGAGACAGGGGGAAGGGACTGTTTGGCTTCTGAGAAGAAGGGCATAACGTCTAGTTGGGAGCATACATGGCAGACAGAACAGTCAGGGTGGGGTGAGCATTTGGATGTAAATCATTCTATATTTTGTACACTCTAGGGATTAATACTGTTGCTTTTACTGTTCATTTTCTTATCTCATTGCTATTTCAAGTAAACTGTTTTTATCTCAACCTGTAATCTTTGCATTTTTACCTCCAATGCCTCTCCAGCCACCAGCGAGGGAGGGACGGATGAACAAGAATCCTACGTGGGGCTTATCCTCTGCTCTGCCCCGCAAACCCTAGTGCTGGGGTCAAAACTAAGACTCTGCTTCCCTCCCCTAAGGGGTTTGTTCTTAGACATCCCTTTCCCCTACGCTCATTTCAAAAGCCCTCCCGGCAATTCCCAAGCCTGTACCTGGCTCTCATCCCCTCTCTGCCTCAGAGCCTTCAACTTATCTTTCAGAGAGCTGGGCCTGTCAATCCACCTGCCAAAATTACGCCCCTTCGGCTGCCTCAGAGGTTCCTGCAGTTGCACCGGGCCCTGCCCAAGGCCCTACCATCAGGCGCTGGGCCCTGTAGGCAGGGGGAGAACCCACCCGCGGCTCGGCCATTCTTCCCCAGCCCTTGTCTGGCCCAGCCTCCTCCCCCCTGCACACTCACCACTGCCACAGGCTGCACTGGGGCAGCATTTACTTCTTGGGCCCTTTAGAGCTGCCTCCATGGGGACACTTCCATTTTCTGTGCCAGGTACCAGAGCCAATCCCAACCAGTCCTACCCATCGTCCCCAGCCCAGTTCACTGACTCCTAGTGGCCCCTGGAAGCCAAGAGACAAAGGCTGACACCCCTAGAGTGCAGCCCCATCCAAACTGGGGCCCTGGGGGTTTCCTTTCCCAAGCAGCCCCTGCAAACCCTTGTCAGAGAGAAAGTTAAGTGACCCGACTCCTAAATGCTTTTAGTAAAGAGGTCTGAAGCGACTTGACTGGTCAGCACTAGGGGATCTGCGAACCGCCCTGGTCCTGCCCAAACAAAACCCCTCCACGCTGTGGGAGGGGATAAAGTCTTGGTACTACACATGGGGAAGTGGCTGGGGAAGTCAGTGTGGATTTCTCCTCCCATGAGAAAAGGCAAACTCATCCATGGGATTGTCTTTGCTCCGGGACCAGGGTGTACCTGGTGGGTAATAAGGGAAGATGGGGAGACCCAGTGTGTGCCTCAAGGAGATTTAACCTTGGGGGAAAGACGATCTGTGTTTTGAGTTGTATGTTGCAGGACGTAAAGTCACAGGACAATGAAGAGCGAATTCTGCAAGGAACAATGACAGTGTGACAGTGTGAGCCAGGCTGATGATGGTGCCCAACGATCAATTACCTCTGCTGCCCTGAGTACCCATCCCAATGGAATGGAGCCCAAGACCTGAAGGGATGGAAGAAGGCCATTAAACAAGATCTGAAGGAATACTCTCCCTCAATTGTTTGGAAGCTCTCCCCTGACCAAACACAGATCCCCTGTAAGGTTGCTGAGTACCTGAAAGAACATTGGTCCATAAATTCCAGAGATGGACAGCTCATAGCAATGTGTTGGTCCTTAGCCCATGCTTACCGCTCCACTGTGCAACATCATCTACAGTCAGAAGGGAGAGATAGTGAAGCAGAGAAACCAACAGACATCACGAGTGCTCAGTCCCCAGTCATGCCAGAAGGGAAGTCACAACTAGTGGAAGTGGCCCCAGTGCAGAGGAAGAAGTATAAAGCCAAGTGTCCTGGGATAAAAAGTGTTTTCCCCTGGAGTTAGAAAAATGGTTAACCCTGGGGTGGTGGTGTTCCTGGTGTGCCAGGGCCAATCAGAAGCTACATTTCGCTACTGTAAAAATCAACATATGGCACAGGCCGGAAGAGAAGGAAGTTGAGGTAGTTGTAAAAGTTGTAGCCATGTTGTGAAGCCACGAGGAGGGAGGGCCAGCAGGCCCTCTCCTCCAGCCTCTGGCTGGGGGGCCTGGAGGAGCACAGTAGCTGAGTGAAGCCCCCCATGAGGCTGGTGATCGAGGGGGACTCTAAAAGAATCGGAGAGACCCCTGGATCGCACCTTCTTTTCCCTCTTCTGTGAGGAGGAAAGAAGACAGGTGCGTGCAGAGCTGAACAGAGACAGTGGTGGTTGAAAGCCAAAACGATAGCCAGCAGCAGCGAGATGGCATGGAGCCAGGCTCAGAGACACAGAGAGATGTCCTGCAAGGAGGGAGAGCTGGCGACAGGACAGAGAAAACTCAATGAAGACTGCTTTGGGGGTAAGACTGAATTAAATCTCCCCAAAACCCCTTTCAGAGACCCTTTTTTGGAAATAGAGGTGGACTTCCATTTGAAGGGAGTTCCAAAATGCAGCAGCACTGGAGAGGAGGAGTGAAAGTCTCTAAGGAAGTCCCCCAAAGGCTCGGGCTTGAGGGATTGGGATTTTCACAAAGTAAGAACAGAAAAATTCTGACTGCAGTACTCAAATCTGCTGCCTTAAAAATGAAAGACACTAACTAATACCACAGAAACTAATTTGAAGGAACTGTGACCTGAAAAGTGACAAAAGGACTTCTCTCTTTTCTTCATGGACTCTTGTTGAAGAAAAAGAGAAATTTAATCTAATATAAATATATTATTTCATCATAAACAAGATAGTTGTTACCTATATATATATATATGCATGTAAATAAACTTTGTATTTTCCACTTCCCCCAATGCTGAGTAGCTGTGTTTTGTCTGAAAACCCTCTCACACTGAAGCAAATTTTGGGAGGGGGGCTTGAATTTGGAAATTGGATTTTTGAGGGTCTCAAACTGTGACACCAAGTCAGTATGCCCAGTTAATGAGGGTAGAGAACCAGGGCCTTCACAACCAGTGGAGGACCCAGAACCTGAGATCATTACCGAATCCCTGTCATATGACCAGCTCCGCAATATGCGGAACAACGTTACTTGACACCAAGACGAGCCCATTTTGTCCTGGCTGATTCGAGTGTGGAACCTTATGAGTGAAGGCTTGCCACTTGATGGCAACGAGGCAAGGTATTTGGGATCCCAGGCCCAGGATGTGGGTATCAAGCAAGCATTTGTGAGGGAGTCAAAGCCCCTTTCTCTCTGGGAGTGACTCCTAAGAGTTGTGAGAGAGAAGTTTGTTTACAGAGACTTCCTGCAGAAGCACCACTATGAGACAGCCTGGAAGACCATGGAGGAAGGTATCCAATGCCTGAGAGAAATGGCACTGCTAGAGATACTTTTTGACAAGGGTAGGCAACCCAGCCACAACCCTGACGTCAGGTGTACGTCACAGGTGTGGTGGAGCCTTTCATAGCAAGGGCCATCCGTATACACCAATTTCTTGGCATCATTGCACTTTGGAGGAAACAGACACAGTGGGCTCTGTAACAAATAAACACAGGATGTAGGATAGCATGGTCCATAGCCTGTTATGGGCCCATATCTCCACTACAGAGACAATGGTTGAGAGCCTCAAGGCACTGACTACAGAAGTAAAAGATGAACAGAAGAAACTTCGAGAGCATACGGATAAACATTCCTCACAGACCAAAGGTGCCACACCAGAAAGCTCTTGCTGCTCATGGAGTGCTCAGGCTGGTCCACCAAATGCACCAGAAAGACAAAGCTTCAAGACTTTCTTTCCTGGGGATAAGGGCTGTTGTTTGCTTTTTCAGATCTGCGCTGAAACTGCCATCCCAACTCCCCAGATTGCATACCGACAAATATTCCTCTAAGAGAAAAAGTGCCACACCAGAAAGCTCTTGGTGACCACGGAGTGCTCAGGCTGGCCCACCAACTGCACCAGAAAGCCAAAGCTTCCAGGCTTTCTTTCCTGGCAATAAGGGCTGTTGTTTGATTTTCTCAGCCCTGCACTGCAACTGGGAGAGCGACTTCAAAAATTACAAACGGACAAAGATTCCTCCCAGACCAAAGGTGCCAGCACATAAAGTTCTTGCTGCCCATGGACTACCCAGGCTAGCCCACCAACTGCACCAGAAAGCCAAAGCTTCCAGGCTTTCTTTCCTGGCAATAAGGGCTGTTGTTTGATTTTCTCAGCCCTGCACTGCAACTGGGAGAGCGACTTCAAAAATTACAAACGGACAAAGATTCCTCCCAGACCAAAGGTGCCAGCACATAAAGTTCTTGCTGCCCATGGACTACCCAGGCTAGCCCACCAACTGCACCAGAAAGCCAAAGCTTTCAAGCTTTCTTTCCGGCTGAAAATGGCCATTACTTGCTTTTTTCAGCCCTGCGCTCAAACTGCCAGCCCGACTCCCAAAATTGCATGCGGACAAAGATTCCTCCCACACCAAAGGTGTCAGAACAGAAAGTTCTTGCTGCCCATGGAGTGCCCAGGCTGGCCCACCAGCTGCACCAGAAAACCAAAGCTTCTAGGCTTTCCTTCCAGGGGATAAGGGCTGTTGTTTGTTTTTCTCAGCCCGGCACTGAAACGGCCAGCCTGACTCCCAGAATTTCATATGGACAAAGATCCCTCCCAGACCAAAGGTGCCACAGCAGAAAGCTCTTGCTCCCCATGGAGTGCCCAGCCTGGCCTACCAACTGCATGAGAAAGTCAAAGCTTCCAGGCTTTCTTTCCTGGTGAAAATTGCCGTTGTTTCCTTTTCTCAGCCCTGCGCTCACACTGCCAGCCCGACTCCCAAAATTCCATACGGACGAAGATTCCTCCCAGACCAAAGGTGCCACGACAGAAAGTTCTTGCTGCCCATGGAGTGCCCCAGCTTGCCCACCAAGTGCACCAGAAAATGTGGATCCCAATGTTTGCAAGTCCCACCACCCACTACTCAGTCTCCTCTTTACCAGTCCACTGCATTATTCCATCTTTCCTGAGGCTGGTGCATGACAGGTGTGCTGGTTTTAACATCAGCAGGAAATTAAAATCCAAATAAGTCACTCCCCTTCTCTCACTCCTTTTGGTAAGGGATGGACAAAAAAGGAGAGACTGTGGGTTCAGATAACAATTTACTGAAAGCACACAGCAATGGAATAAGACACGCACAGTAACAACAGCAATATTAAGAGCACAAGTATACAAAAAA
>NW_016690204.1:44625-49159 GCF_001604755.1 Lepidothrix coronata | reverse complement strand
CCCCAAGAGCTGGGCTGTCCTGGGTAGTGCCACGCAGCCGCTCCTTGAGGCTCAGTCCTGCGCAGGCCTCCTTTTCTCTCGCTTGAGAAGCTCAGCCTGAGGGGGGATTACCTTGTCACCACTTTTTCTCTGCTGGCAGCTTCCCTGCAGGAGCTGTTGGTTCAGCACTGTTGTCGCTTATGTTTTTCCCCTCTGTCCCTTTCAGCATCAGAGGTCCGTTGTCATGCTCCGGAGAAAATGGAAGGGGGAACCAGTGGGGCAGAGGACAGGAAGCACAGGTCTGATGCTGACAGTCCCTCCACCAGAGAGAGCAAAGCAGGATGGGGCACTTTGTGTCCAGAGCCCTGGCTTTTCCTACCCAAACCACATTCCCAGCGATGACATGGATGTGGAATAAATACCTAGTCATCCTCACACTGCACTAAACTCCACCCCTTTCTCTGTAAGCAGGACACTGCAGTAACTGACCGTAGCAATGGGAATTTAGGATGGTTACCATGGTAACTGACCTTAACAATGAGAATTTAGGATGGTTGCCATGGTAACTGACCTTAGCAATGAGAATTTAGGATGGTTGCAATGGTAACTGACCTTAGCAATGAATCTCAGTGGCATTGCCCATGGCAATGGGCTGTAGCAAAGGGTTTGAAGATGGTTGCCATGGCAACCAACCATAGCAACAGATGGAAGAGGAAGCTGTGATAGCACCAAGATTTTGTAATGGGGCTTTATGACAGTTGCCATGGTAACCAATCTGCATCAAGAAATTCAGTGCGGGTTGCCGCGCCACCCAACACAAGCCCTGGGTCTTTGTGCAGGTTGTCACGACAACCACTCCTTGTAATTGGACCCAGTGGAAGTCTCCGTAACAAAAGTCCTCAGCAACTAGCATTGGAGGAAGTTACCATGGCAAACCACCATCGTGACGGGTCATTTGCTGGTTGTCATGGAGACCAGTGCCATAGCAATGGGTCTCTGTTTAATTGTTCATGGAACCAGTTTCCAGCAACAAGTCTTCTAATGGTTGCCGTGCCAACTGATCATAGCAAAGGGTTTCAGTTCACATCTCCATGGAAGCAGTCCCCAGTAATGGGTTTAAACTAGTTGCCACGTTTAACTATGCCATGGCAACCAGCTATAGCCACCAATCTCAGTGAATGTTCCCATGGTAACCCAACTCCAGTAACTGGACTGTGATTGTTTCTGACCTCAGCAACCAGCTTTGTGGGAATGTTGCCATAGCAACTACCACAGCTATGGCTCATCATATGGTTTCCATAGAAACTAACCACAGTAATGGACCTGTATGGTGGTTGTCATGGCAACTGGCCCTGGCCATTGGTCTCAGTGGAGGTGTTCATGGAAACAGTCCCTGGCAATGGACTGAGGGATGGTTGCCATGGCAACAGCCCTAGGTCACGAGAAATGGTTCTGGTTGCCATGGCAAGAGTCCCTGGCAATGGACTGATAGTCCAAGTGCTGGTTGCTATGGCAACAGTCCCTACCGATGTCTGAGTCTGTTTCTCCAGCACTGCTCCTCACACCTGGTTCCATCGCTAATTGTGGTGGCATCTGAGCACCTGCGGGACAGGGTACAACCCAGAGAGCAAAAGGGACCAAACTCCTGGGCTGAGGCACAGACAGTTCCATGGGAGCAGCAAAAATCAGGAACTCCCTCCCTGTTTCCCACAGGCAGGAGGGTGTTCAGCTTCCCCACGGGAGCAGGGCTCCACTTCAGGGAATGGTGACTTTGGGACACAAACATCATCGCTCCCAGTGTTCCCTCCTTCCCCAGTCTGCCCTCCTTTCCCACACCTGACAGTGATGCCACATGGTCTGGAACATTGCTGGGGTCAGTTGGGGTCACCTGTCCTGGCTGTGTTCCCTCCCAACTCCTGGTGCACCTCCAGCTCCCTTTGTTGACAGGACAGGATGTGGAGCAAGAAAGGCCTTGGCTCTGGGCAGAAACAAAAACCTCCCAGAATTTCCCCCCCTGTTCCCAGCCCAGTCCCAGAGAACCCCACTGGAAGGAAACTTACTCCCTCCAAGCACAAACCATCTCCCAGTGCCCGTTCCCCAGCACCAGGTCCCACAGGGTCAGTGCTGTGCCCTTGCCCCAGCAACAGGGCATTGGGATGGTTGCCATGACAACCAACCTTAGCAATGGATTCTTATATTGCTTGCCGTGGCAACCAACCTTTCAATAAGATTGTGGGATGGTTTCCATGGCAAACGACTAATGGAAGTGCCCATGAGTGAGGTCCCTGGCAATGGATTTATTGATGGTTGCCATGGAAACTGCAACAACGGTCTCCCTGCAGGTTGTCATAGCAACTGCCAATGGGTCTTTTTGATGGTTGCCATGGCAACCCGGCTTAGTAACAGGTCTCAGTGCAAGAGACCATGACAACAGTCTCTGGCAATGGGTTTCTATGATGATTGCTGGGACAGCTGATCCAAGCTGCCACAGAAACATCACAGACCCAGAATTCCATGGCACAAGTCCATAGCAATGTGCCCTAATGCAGGTTTCCATGGCAAACAACTATCACAACTGGTCCAAATCTTGGTTGCCATGGCACCACACTTAGGAAGGGGTCCACTGATGGGTGCTGTGGTAACTGACGAGTGGTATAGGATCGTAAATCGCTGCCATAGCAACAGACTATGGCTACAGGATTCACCTTGTTCCCATGGCAACCACCCCGGGGTGGTTGCATCTCCATGGAACTGCCACGGGCCATGCATGAGCAACATGTCCTGGTGATGGTTGTCATGGAAACTGACCACAGCAACAGGAAATTGTGATGGTTGCTAATGAGCCAATTTGCCACAGCACTCACAGAGGCTTCATGGTGACAACAGAGGTGTCTATGCTGCTAAAGAACTGTGATGTCCCATGCAGTGACAGGGCTTCCATGGTGATATCCCAGGGGTCTGGACTACAAACCAGATATATTTATATAAATATATATAGGATTTATTACTATACTGATTAAGTAAAAATATCTTAATCAGAATTATTTACTACCCAGTATAGGAGCTATAACAACTGTTGTAATATAGTGCACTAGGAAGCAATATTGAAGCAACTGTACTAAAGCAATTGCATTTAACCAAATCCAATTATTAAGTAGAGATTGACGTCACTCACCCAGACCAAAGACCTTAGGCAAATCTCTTTGGCTTAGCCTTGAGGAGTGACTTTGAGGGGCGTCCCCACTCCAGGCAGGAATCTGCACACACAATTCCAAGAAGGGATATGTCAGAAGACCCTGCCTTTAAAATTTGGGACTGAGCTTTTCTAGTATGAAGTGCTGGACTGTCAGTCAGGTGCGTCCAGGCTATGCCAGCTCAGCAGCTTTGGAGAAGTTCTCAGTGGTGTCACTTGTTTGTTCCTTTATATCCAGATATTTTACAAGGTCTGCCAAATATTCTCTCGCTCTCAGGATGTTTAACTTAGGGATTGATGAGTCAGGCTGGTTTCAGCTTTGTTCAGTTCCCAAAACAGCATGACAACCTCCTCCCCACCCTTCTTAATTTCCCACTGAGGGCTTTTCAAACAGGGCTTTGCTGGTTTTACCCCATTCCAGGCAGAGCATCCTGCTACAAGACCCCCATGGGATACCTGTGCCTGCTCTTCCAACTCTTTTCCTCACTGTCTCACCCCTTCCTCATCATTCTCACAATCCCCAGCTCCCCCGACAGCTTGGTATCCCCCCTCACCTTGCTTGGATTTGGTGACCTAGCCCCTCTCAGCTCATTTTGATGGTCCAAAGCCCCACCTTTTCCTCTCTCTCCTCCCCCTTTCCAATTGTCCCCCTTTCCAGAGACCACCAGGTCTCTGCCCAATGGTGAGTCATCCAACATGGGTGCTCTGATGGGTCATGGAGGTGGAGCAGCGGACTAAGCTCTTCCCGCAGTTGGGGGCACTGGGCTAGCTTCCCTTACCGGTAGGTCCTTTGGCGTGAGGTCACGGCAGAGCTCTTCCCACACTTCAAGCACCTGTAGGGCCTCTCGTCTCTCCCCACTGTGGATGTGCCAGTCAGTGCTTAATGAGGTCAGAGGTGCAGACAAAGCCCTTCCCACAGTCGGTACATCAGAAGGGACTCTCCTCTATGTGCATTCATTGATGCAGAAGGAGATCAGAGCTGGTCTGGAACCTCTTCTCACACTCAGGACACGCCGGTGGATGACAAGGCTGAAGGTGCAGTTGAAGCTCTTCCCACATTCCAGGCACTTGTAGGGTCGGTCCCCTGTCTGCAGCCAGCAGTGGGTGAGGAGGTGGGAGCTCTGGCTGAGGCTTTTCCCACATTACAAGCACTTGTAGGCCCGTTCCCCACTGTGGAAGCGCTGGTGGTACATGAGACTGGAGCTCTTGCTGAAGCTCTTTCCACATTCCAAGCACTTTTAGGGCCATTCCCCAGTGTGAAGACACTGGTGGACCACCAGGTCAGAGCTCTGGCTGAAGCTCTTCCCACATTCCCCACATGTGTAGGGCTGTTCCCTGGTGGCGGATCAGGTGGGACCTCCA
>NW_016690204.1:40695-41900 GCF_001604755.1 Lepidothrix coronata | reverse complement strand
AATCACATGTCTGTGTGTCACAGGCAGCATACAAGCTGTCTGTCCTCTAATAAAGCGGACATTTTTGCCAATCATATTGGTTTGTGTGCAATTCTGTCTGACCCCCTCCGCCGATAAACGTCTCCCCCAAAAAACCCCCAGAAATCCCCCAAGACATCTGGGGTGAGCTCCCCCTCCCCAGTCACCTTTGGGATGCAGGAGGGAGGGGCAATGCTCCCAGGGGTGGGGGGGCTGCGGTTACAGTCAGCAGCAGAACAGCAACCTTCCTGCTCTTCCTGCTCCTTTTCCTCTGTTATCCCTGCTCTTCCTCCCACTCCTCCTCCTCCTGCTGCATTCTTCTTCCACCTGCTCCTCCTCCTCCTCCAGGCAACCCTGGTTGTGTGTATAGACTGGGAACAAGAGGCTGGAGAACAGCTGCAGGAAAGGGCCCTGGGGGTCCTGGTGCATGGCCAGTTGGCCATGAGTTAGCAGTGCCCTGGCAGCCAGGAGGGCCAACCCTGTCCTGAGGGGCATCAGGCCCAGCGTTGTCAGCTGGGCCAGGAAGGGGATTGTCCTGCTCTGCACTGGGGCGGCCTCACCTCAAGTTCTGGGGCACTTTGGGGCACCACAATATAAAAAAGACATGAAGCCATAACAGAGCGTCCAAAGGAAGTCATGAGGATGGGGAAGGATCTGGAGGGAAGGTCTTATGAGGAGCAGCTGAGAGCACTTTGTTCAACCTGGAGAAAAGGAGACTGGACCAGGCAGAAACAGCCCCCTTGTACGGGGCTGGAGGCAAAGCGCCGCAGGCCGCCTCCCGCCCGGGCTCTCCTGCCACCGTCCCCCCGGCGGAGATCGCCTATGGCTGAACTTGGGGGGAAACTCCCAAGCGCCCTTTGCTATAGGGAGTGACAAAACCCCTCCGGACCGCGCTCCTGAGACAACAGGTCCCGCAGAGAAACAACTACCTCAAAATAAATAGGTTTTAATTATTCATCTAGCTATGGATTTTTTTTTAATTGTCGCTCTACCTTTCTCCAGCTGATCTTCTAATCTCTGAAAAAACTATTTTGCAAATATACAGTGAAGAATAAAATTGTTGTATGAAATGGATGGGGCTACAATAATAGTTATGGTTTAAAATAAGTGACAGGCTGCAACCTAATGATTCACTGCTTTACCAGAGGCAATTCCACTTTTGCCCTTGCACTAGGTCTGGTTTGCAA
>NW_016690204.1:36204-37502 GCF_001604755.1 Lepidothrix coronata | reverse complement strand
TGCACTCGATGATCCTGACCCTCCCAACTCAGCCCATTCTCAACTCAGCCCATTCTCTGGTTCTATGAACTCCTTGCTCCGCCTTGAGACTCGGGCTCAGCCCACCCGACTCACTCCCTGGGGAAGGGCCGGATGTGCCCAAGGGAACAAAACGCCCCAGAAGTCTGTTTAACAAGAAAAGGGAGTGGATCAGGTCCCCTCACTTTCGTTGTTCTCTCTCTTTCCTCTCCCTCTTTCTTCCCTCTTTCTCTTCTCTCTTTCCCGTCCCTGTTTCCCAGCTCCAGCCTAGACCCACAGCAGCACCAACGTGGGATCCAAGCCCCGGGGCCATTCTTTGTTCCCTTCCTGGCCTCTACCCGGGCCCAGCCCGGTTCTCCTGTTCTATCCCACACCCGCATCGAGGTTTGGGGGGCACTGGGGGGATTGGGGGGCTCTGCTGGGCCTTGTGAGCCAGCGCCTGGGAGGACTTTGGGAATGTGGGGGGAGCTCCTGGAAGTGCTGGGGACAAGAAAACACAAGAGCTCCTGACACGGGAGCGGGTCTTTGTTCAGCCTGACAGGAATTAAGAACGAACAGCACGGCCCCGACCGCTGGCTCGGGACAGGGGGCTCAGGGGTCCCCTCTCTCCAGGCTCCTCCCTCTCCAGGGCCCAAGGGATGGGGACATGAAGGGGCCCCAATGAAACCTCTTTCCTGCTGTCCCACCTCCCCATATCTCCCCTCTCCCACTCCTTTCCCATCGTTCCCCCAAACCCTGGCTACCCCCCAGCTCCTTTTGGGGGTGACTCACCCCCTTTCTTGCTCAGTTTGGGGGTCTCACCCGCTCTTTTCCCCCTCTCCCCTCTTTCCCATCGTGTCCCCCCCACCGCTCACTCGAGAGCGCCTCGCCCATGCGAAAGGAACAGGAGGAGGAGCCGGAGGAAGAGGAGGAGGAAGGGGAGGAGCATCACCCCCCCCTGCCCCGCATCACATAGGTGACCGGGGAGGGGGAGCTCGCCCCAAATATCTTGGGGGGGTGTGTTTGTTTTTTTCCTGGGGGGCGGTTGGGGATGTTTGGATCTTGCAGGACCCCAAAGCTGAGCCGCAGATGGGGGTCCTGGGGGTAACTGGGAAGGGGCTTGGGGGAGGTCTGGGGCAACTGATACAGAATTTGGGGGGTCCTGGAGGCAACTGAGAGGGAGTTTGTGGGTCTTGGGGGTACCTGGGAGGGAGTTGATGGGTGCCAGAAGGGGGACTAGGGGTGTGATTTGAGCAAATGAGGAGGATGAGAAAGGGGTTTGGGGGCTCCTGGGCAGTCCA
>NW_016690204.1:33057-34843 GCF_001604755.1 Lepidothrix coronata | reverse complement strand
CGGCAGGGACAGCCCTGCTGACTCTGAGCCCCTTTGCATCGTCATGGGTGTGAGAGTCCCTCTGTGAGGGTGACTCAGGTGATACCACAGAAGAGGGAGGAGCAGGGCAGCCCGCTTCCAACAGCTGCCTGAGGGCAGCATTCAGGCAGCAGGAGGGTGTGGGGGTGGCGTGGGACAGGACACCCCTAAAATGCATACACAGCTCCAACTCCCTCTCAAAACCATGGGCATGGTTTTGAGCTGCCCCTGCCCAAAAAGATACAGAGCAAAAGTTGAGGTGCCTTAGGTAATCTGGCTTAATTAAAATGCTGCAAAAGCTGAACTAAAGGCTGCAAAACACGATCTACTTGGTTGAAAAAGTGCAAGAAGCACGCTACAGGAGTCAAACCACTTTAAGTGAAAACCTGCTGCAGGCAGGTTGCTTTAATCAAAACTAACCATGTTTTTTAAAACACTTAGGATGATCTATTTTTAGAAAGAAAGAGGACCCTTCAATATAAAAAGTGCTACAGACAAATGACCTTAATTAAACATGTCCCTTTTATAGAAAAGCACTGCCACACAGCAAGGCCTTATCCTCCCAAAGAAGGTAAAGACTGGCAAACCAACCGATGGGTTTTCAGACCTCACCTAGCTGTTAATTAAACCCTGTTACACATTTCATAACAACTACCAGGACATTTATGGGATGCCCAGTATGGCATCTCGCTGCTGCTGCTGCTGGAGGAGCTGCTGCTTCTCTGTTCCTCTGTTCCTCTGCCCCTCTGCCTGACAGTTTGCTCCCTTGACATTGTGGTCCTACAAGCTCCTGTGCCTGCTTGGGTGCTGTAGGTTGTGCCAGCCCACACCACTGACCTGGACCCAAAGAATACAAAGCCTTGTCACATTCCTACTGCTTTACTTCCCATGGAAGGGAACTGCCTCTTGAGGGTGTTGGCACCAAAATCATACTCTTGAGGGGGGTGCAGGGACACAGGGGACACGAGGCTTTCGGGGGCTGGGCCTGATCATGTGCAGGGGTCAGTGGTAGCAGTGGCATTTCCTCATAGTGGCCTTGGCATGGCAAAAAGGGTTAAAGAGCCACATGTGTCACCGGGAAGGGAGACTGATGTCCCATTGTGTCCCAACATTGCCCAGACTTGTTAGAGTTACGGTTAGGGTTAGGGGTTAGGGGTTAGGGTTAGGGTTAGGGTTAGAGTTAGGGTTAGGGTTAGGGGTTAGAGGTTAGGGGTTAGGGTTAGGGTAAGGGTTAGGGTAAGGGTTAGGGTTGGTTAGTGTTAGGGTTAGGGTTAGAGATCGGGTTAGGGTTAGGGTTAGGGTTAGGGTTTAGGGTTAGGGTTAGGGTTTAGGGTTAGTGTTAGGGTAAGGGTTAGGGTTAGGCAGAATCTGTCTCAATGCGCGATCTAACAATCACGGTTTTATCCCATTCCAGACACGCAGTGGTGCCCAATAAGCCCCTCTCGGGCTATAAGCCTGATTGACTGCCCACCACTGTCAGAATCTTTCGTTTTTCCTCTTGGGTGTCTGTTTTTGCTGTTGCTGTTCTGTTGCGTGTCTGGCAAAATACCCACCGCAGTCCGCTATGTACTCTGCTTATATAGAGCTTGGTCCCCGCCCACTGGGCGGAGTCAAGAGGCGGAGTCAGCGCTGATTGGTCCGCATCACTGGCTCCGCCTACTGGGCAGAGTCAGCGCTGATTGGTCCACACAGTAACTGCAAGATATGCCCAAAGGCTGTTCCCTAACCCTAATGTTAAAAGAGACATTGAAAGCTATGCGCAAACCCT
>NW_016690204.1:29915-32388 GCF_001604755.1 Lepidothrix coronata | reverse complement strand
TAGGGTTAGAGTTTAGGGTAAGGGTTAGGGTTAGGGTTAGAGTTAGGGATAAGGTTTAGGGTTAGCGTTAGGGTTAGGGTTGGGGTTTAGGGTTAGGATTAGGGTTAGGGTTATGGTTTAGGGTTAGGGTTTAGTGTTTAGGGGTTATGGTTAGGGTCAGGGTTAGAGTTAGGGTTAGGGTTAGGGTTAGGGTTAGGCTTAGGGTTAGAGTTAGGATTTAGGGTTAGGGTTAATGTTAGGGTTAGGGTTAGGGTTAGAATTAGGGTTAGGTTTAGGGTTAAGGTTAGGGTTAGGGTTAGGGTTAGTGTTAGGGTTAGGCAGAATCTGTCTCCATGCGCGATCTAACAATCACGGGTTTAGCCCATTCCATAGACGCAGCGGTGCCCAATAAGCCCCTCTCGGGCTATAAGCATGATTGACTGCCCACCGCTGTCAGAATCTTCTACTTTTCCTCTTGGTTGTCTGCTTTTGCTGTTGCTGTTCTGCTGCGTGTCTGACGGAATACCCACCGCTTTTCGGTATGTACTCTGCTTATATAGAGCACTGGCCCTGACCACTGGGCAGAGTCAAGAGGCGGAGTCAGCGCTGATTGGTCCGAGTCACTGGCTCCTCCTAATGGACGGAGTCAGCACTAATTGGTCCACACAGTAACTGCAAGCAATGCCCAAAGCCTGTTCCCTAATCCTAACCTTAAAAAAGAGACTGTAAGCTATGCCCAAAACCTTTTCCCTGACCCTAACCCTAAAAAAGAGCCTGCAAGCCATGCACAAACCATTTCCCTAAACCTAACCTTAAAAAAGAGGATGCAAGCTACTAGGGTTAGGGTTTAGGGTTATGGTTAGGGTTAGGCTTAGAGTTTAGGCTTAGGGTTAGGGTTAGGTTTAGGGTTAGGGTTTAGTGTTTAGGGATTAGGGTTTGGGTTAGGGTTCGGGTTAGAGTTAGGGTTAGGGTTAGTGTTAGGGTTTAGGGTTAGGGTTAGGGTTAGGGTTTAGGGTTAAAGTTTGGGTAAAGGGTTAGGGTTAGGGTTAGGGTTAGGGTTTAGGGTTAGGGTTAGGGTTTAGAATTTAGGGTTACAGTAAGGGTTAAGGTTTAGGGTTAGAGTTTGGGGAAAGGGTTAGGGTTAGGGTTAGGGAAAAGGTTTAGGGTTAGGGTTAGGGTTAGGGTTTAGGGTTGGAGTGTTGGGTAAGGGTTCGGGTTAGGGTTAGGGTTACGGTTTAGGGTTAGGGTTAGGTTTAGGGTTAGGGTTAGGGTTGGGGTTAGGGTTAGGCTAAGTGTTAGGGTTTGGGTTTAGGGTTACTGTTACGGTTAGGGATAGGGTTAGGGTTTAGCATTTAAAGGTTAGGGTTGGGGTTAGGGTTTAGGGTTAGGGTTAGATTTAGGGTTTAGGTTTAGGGTTTTGGTTAGGGTTCGGGTTGGGGTTAGTGTTACGCTTACGGTTAGGGTTAGGGTTAGGGGTTAGGGTTTGGGTTAGGGTTAGGGTTAGGGTGTAGGGTTATCATTATGGTTAGGATTAATGTTAGGGTTAGAGGTTAGGGTTACGGTTAGGGTTAGGGGGTTAGGGTTATGGGGTTAGGGTTTGGGTTAGGGTTAGGGTTAGGGGTTAGGGTTAGTTAGGGTTAGGGTTTTGGTTAGGTTTAGGGAAAGGGTTCGGGTTAGGGTTAGGGTTACAGTTAGGGTTAGTGTTTACGGTTAGGGTTAGGGCAAAGGTTTAGGGTTAGGGTAAGGGTTAGGGTTAGGGGCTTAGGGTTATGGGGTTAGGGTTAGGGATTAGGGTGAGGGTTAGTTAGGGTTAGGTTTAGGGTCAGGGTTAGGGTTAGGGTTTGGGTTAGGGTTACAGTTAGGGCTAGGGTTATGGGGTTAGGGTTAGGGATTTGGGTTAGGGTTAGGGTTAGGGGTTTAGGGTTAGGGGTTAAGTTTTTTGTTAGGTTTAGGGATTAAGGTGAAGGTTAGTTAGGGTTAGGGGTTAGGGTTAGTGTTAGGTTTAAGGGTTAGGGTGAGGGTTACTTAGGGTTAGGGTTAGGGTTTAGGGTAAGGGTTAGAGTTAGGGTTAGGGTTAGAGTTAGGGTTACGGTTAGTTAGGCTTAGGGTTACGGTTAGGTTTAGGGTTAGGGTTAGAGTTAGGGGTTAGGGTTACGGTTAGGGTTAGAGGTTAGGGCTACGGTTAGGGTTAGGGTTAGATTTAGGCAGAATCAGCGTCAATGCGTGATCTAACAATCACGGTTTTATGCCATTCCAGATACGCATCGGCTGCCAGTAATCTTCTCTCGGGCTATAAACCCGATTCACTGCCTACCGCTGTCAGAACCTTTTGCTTTTTCTTTTGGGTGTCTTCTTTTGCTTTTCCGGTTCTGTTGCGTGTCTCGCAGAATACCCATCGCCATCCGAAATGTACTCTGCTTATATAGAGCAGTGGCTCCACCCACTGGGTAAAGTCAAGAGGCGGAGTCAGCGCTGATTGGTCCACACAGTAACT
>NW_016690204.1:27939-29770 GCF_001604755.1 Lepidothrix coronata | reverse complement strand
TAACCTTAAAAAAGAGACTGCAAGCTATGCTCAAACCCTATTCCCTGACCCTAACCCTAAAAAAGAGATTTCAAGCTATGTGCAAAACCTGTTCCCTAAACCTAACGTTAAAAAAAAGACTCTGCAAGCTATGCGCAAACCCTATTCCCTGACCCTAACCCTAAAAAAGAGATTGCAGCTATGCGCAAACCCTATACCCTAAACCTAACGTTAAAAAAAAGGCTCTGCAAGCTATGCGCAAACCCTATTCCCTGACCCTAACCCTAAAAAAGAGATTGCAAGCTATGTGCAAAACCTGTTCCCTAAACCTAACGTTAAAAAAAAGACTCCAAGCTATGCACAAAGACAGTTCCCTAATCCTAACCTTGAAAAAGAGACTGCAAGCTTCTAAGTTTAGGGTTAGGGTTAGAGTTTAGGGTTAGGATTAGGGTTAGGGTTTAGGGTTAGGATTAGGGTTAGGGTTTAGGGTTAGGGTTAGGTTAGGGGTAGCGGTAGGGTTTAAAGTTAGGGTTTACGGTTAGGGTTTAGGGTTAGTGTTAGGATTAGAGTTAGCAAGGGTTAGGGTTAGGGTTAGGTAGAATCAGGCTCAATGCACGGTCTAACAGTCCCGCTTTTAGCCCATTCCAGACACGCAGCGGTGCCCAATAAGCCCCTCTCGGGCTATAAGCATGATTGACTGCCCACCGCTGTCAGAATCTTTTGCTTTTTCTCTTGGGTGTCTGCTTTTGCTGTTGCTGTTCTGTTGCGTGTCTGGCATAATACCCACTGTCGTCGGGTATGTACTCTGCTTATATAAAGCACAGGCCCCGACCACTGCGTGGAGTCAAAGAGGCGGAGTCAGCGCTGATTCGTCTGCGTCACTGGCTCTGCCTACTGGGCGGAGTCAGTGCTTATTGGTCCGCACATTAACTGCAAGCTATGCCCAAAGCCTGTTCCCTAAATCTAACCCTAAAAAAGAGACTGCAAGCTATGCGCAAACCCTGTTCCCTGAACCAAACGTTAAGAAAGAGACTGCAAGCTATGTACAAAGCCGATTCCCTAACCCTAACCATAAAAAAGAGACTGCAAGCTGCTAGGGTTAGGGTTAGGGAAAGGGGTAGGGTAAGGGGTAGGCTTTAGGGTTACAGTTAAGGGTTAGGGTTAGGGGTTAGGGTTTAGGCTTAGGATTTAGGGTTAAAGTTTGGGTAAGGGTTAGGGTTAGAGTTAGGATTAGGATTATGGTTAGGGTTAGGGGTTAGGGTTTCGGGTTAGGGTTAGGGTTAGCGTTTTGGGCTAGGGTTAGGGTTAGAGTTAGGGTTAGGGTTAGTGTTAGGTTTAGGTTTAGAGTTAGTGTTGGGGTTAGGTTTAGAGCTAACAAGGGTTAGGGTTAGGGTTAGGGTTAGGCTTAGGGTTAGTGTTAAACTTAGGTTTAGGATTAGTTTTAGGATAAGGGTTAGTAAAGGTTAGGGTTAGGGTTAGTGTTAGGGTTAGGGTTAGGGTTAGGGTTAGAGTTAGTGTTAATATTATGGTTAGGGTTAGGGTTAGGCAGAATCAGTCTCAATGCGGGATCTAACAATCACGGTTTTATGCTATTCCAGATACGCATCGGTGGCCAGTAAGCTTCTCTCGGGCTATAAACCCGATTCACTGCCTACCGCTGTCAGAACCTTTTGCTTTTTCTTTTGGGTGTCTTCTTTTGCTTTTCCGGTTCTGTTGCATGTCTCGCAGAATACCCATCGCCATCCGAAATGTACTCTGCTTATATAGAGCAGTGGCTCCGCCCACTGGGTAAAGTCAAGAGGCGGAGTCAGCGCTGATTGGTCCACACAGTAACTGCAAGCTATGCGCAAAC
>NW_016690204.1:18127-22828 GCF_001604755.1 Lepidothrix coronata | reverse complement strand
GACAAGATGGTTTAAGGTCTTGGTGTGGGCCTTCAGTCGCCTTAGATTGAATAGACTTCCATCAGTACGGTATCAAATGTAGATACCATCCTGATCATCGAGGTCTGCTGTGGCCCTTTGGAGCTTTTGCTTATAAAGGTTAATAATTAGCCTCATGCATATTACAAGCTCTAGCTCATCATTCCCTTCTGATTACCTAAGTTATATTTGCGCAAATGCTGTTTCTTTCACATTCTTATGGTTACTTCTTTGCTATTTGCTCTGCTTTCCCATCCACTTTATTCTATTCTCCTGTCACGTACCCAGTTTCTCAAATACAGTGGCCTTCTAATAGTTTTCTCTTACCGTGGGACCAAAGCTAAAACTTCTCTCTCATGTCCTCTTTCTATCAACCATGTTTCTGTAATACTTTCCACACTTCCCCCGTTTTCTTTAGACATTGTTAAAAATACATCATTCATTGCCTTTGTTAGCATGTTCTGTATACACTTAAGAACACAAGGAACGATGCATAAAGCAGCTAACAATATCAGCAAAAGTGAAATAGCTTGTTTAGTGATCTCAGCGAGCCATGGTCCTAAGCCTAACTTTGCTAACCATTCCCTAGTAGGATCTTTTTGGATTACAAAGTCATTCAAATGACCTTGAATTTCTTTTAGTTTTTGGTACATGGACTGAGAGTGATCAGAAAGATTCATACAACACATGCCTTCAAATTCTTCACATCCATGCCCCTGAGCCAGCAATAGAAAATCTATAGCTGCTCTGTTCTGTAAAACAGCATGTCTTATTTCATCAAAGTCATGAGCCAATTCTCTCAGAATTCTCGAGGTTTTATTCATTTGGTTCCTTGCCCAACAAGCTGTTCTTTGGACAAGAATCAAACTCTTTTTTGCTCCAATGGGGGCAAATATGGATGCAAAGAAGTTTGCCGTAGGTGACCAAAATTCAATGGGTTGGTTTTCTACTGATTTACAGTATTTATCGAATTCAGTGTCCCGTTTGTTCCAAATATTTTTTTTCAACTGTGTTATTTGTCTCATAGTGGGTGTAAACATAGTCAATTTTCCCAAGTAACACGGTCCACCAATAGGGTATCTAGGAATGCCAGACCATGCTCTATTACCACAAATTAAGAAATAACCGGGTGGTAAGTATTTTGGCTTCGTTACACTGACTGACACGTTTTTGGCATAGCCTTGGTACCAGATTGTATTATCATATGGAGGGTTCTGTGCTGTTATGTTTGTAGTGGATACATTTCCAATCGTTTGTTGCCATTGTAGAAAAGTCTTTTCCTTATTTATATTGAGTCTAAAGCAAGAGTCATTTCCATACACAGCTCCAAATAATTGTAACTCACTAGGACTATCTGTCATGGTCCTGTTTAGATTAGCCACTAACAAAAGAGATGTCATACCTTTGGTGCCGTTTGTGCATTCTTTTGTTACATTGCAGGCTAATTCCACCTCAGTTTTGTTATGATTAGAGCCAACCCATCCTGCAAAATCACTTGTGTCAAGGTAAGGNGCCCTGGGAGATTCTATTACTCAGACTCTTTATACCGACTAATTTATTAAGTCCAAGCAAACAAAAAGAAGTTTCTGCAGATCTCCGTAATTCCTGCATGTGGGTCCGGACGACGTCCAGCTCAGGGAGGAGCTCGGACAGGTAATTTGGGTAGGCTCAGTTTGTGGGCAGGACAGCTGACCTAGGGAGAGGCAGTTGTGTAAATCGTCCGTTTGGGGAGGTCCGCTCCAGTACCTGGTGTGGTGCTGCCGGAAAGAGCGAAGACTCACTTGGAAGAGGTGAGTATTGCGAACCCCCTTGGCGGTTGGGAGGGGGCCCTGGGGTGTGCCTGTGTGAGACGTTCTCTGAGAACGAAGCAATTGTGGACCCCTAAGTAGTGCGGTTCCTGTCGCCCGCGAGGGAGCAGGCCAAGAACAGGGGGAAGTGTTTGTGATTTGTGTGAGTGCGAGCGAGAAAGAAGGCACCCCAGAAGATGGGATTGGGGAAGAGCAAGGCTTCCTCACCCATGGGAGGCTGTAAGGTAGAGCAGCCAGATGGTCCCTCTGATGGGGAAAGACTTCTGAAGTCTAGAAGTTCCCAGGGAAGGGAAGGATTCGGAAGTAAAATGAGGAACTTAAAAAAGGACCCTCTGAGGGAAAGACGGTCTGCGCTAGGCAACTGCAGCTCTCAGGGAGAAAGGAATCTTGTGGTTAGGGACTTGTATACTGGGGAGGAAGATAAATCTCTGAGTGAGTTAGGGAGTAATTCACAAGAAGGGAGAAGGCTTAAAGTAAGCGGCTTTGAGGCTAGGTCGCAGGGGATTCCACCAGACAGTCCTTTAGGTACATTGTTAAGAAATTGGAGCAGTTACCCACATACTTTTGGCAAATCTAGAGAAAAGATGGTCTATTACTGTATTGAAGTATGGGGAGACAAACAAAGAGGTTCAGGTGGTGGAGGTGTATATTGGCCAGTGTACGGCTCTTTTGAGAGACGGATTTGTGAGATCCTTAACTGGCATGTTAGTGGCAACAGACCCTATAGTCTGGAAGAGAATTATTATGCTCTTATCTGGTTGGGGGCAAGCACACCTACTTACTTATTCCCTTTAAGGGAAAAGAGGGGGCAGATAAATTGTAATGAAGATCCAGAGTCCTGGAACTTACCCCCACCTTATATTCCATCTGGTAATGGAGGGAGTGCAATGACACCGAGTGCCCCTGAGGAGCCAAGAACCGCCTTTTTATCTACACAAGGGCGGGAATCCTCCATATTGTTTGCAAAAGAGCGGGAAGCCTCCATTTTACCTGTGGAGAAGCGAGAAGCTGCCATTTTGTCACCCACTTCCACTCTCACACTTGCAAAAGAATCCAGTGAGCTGCCTTTAGAGTCTAACCTTAAGATAACCCCTGGAAATACTGAAGATCCTCCTCCACAGTCACAACTGTACCCCCTCCGAGAGACTGCCCTAACTGGGAGACAGGGTGGGATAAGATTTGTATCCGTACCTCTAAACTCCAGAGATGTAAGGGCTTTTAAGAAAGAAATGGGGAACTTGTTAGAAGACCCTATAGGTGTTTCGGAGAGATTCGATCAGTTTCTGGGGCCAAATACTTACACTTGGGATGAGATGCATGCTATACTAGGCATCTTATTTACTGTGGAAGAAAGAGGAATGATTAGGGTAGCTGGTATGAGAAATTGGGATAGAAGACATCAACAAGGTCCAGCGGCTGATACAAAATGGCCTAATGAAAAGCCGAACTGGGACAACCAGAGGGCAGTTGATAGAGCTCAGATGGACGATTTGAGGAGCATGATCGTACAGGGAATATGGGAATCTGTTCCTAGAGGGCAGAACATAGATAAAGCATTCAAGGAATATCAAAAGAAAGATGAATCTCCTACAGAGTGGTTGGAGAGATTGAGAAAGAGTTTTCAGTTGTATTCTGGAATGGATCCTGAGGACAATGCTATGGGGCAGGTGGTGCTTAAACTTAGGTTTGTGCAGGGGTCATGGGAAGATATTAGGAAGAAGTTGGAAAAGAATCGAGATTGGCAAACAAAAGGCTTAGATTTGTTGCTGAGAGAAGCTCAGGAGGTGTATGTTAGGAGAGATGAAGTAAAAGAGGAAGAGAAGCAAAAAAGAAAGGAGGACATTCAGAGAAAACAAACAAGAATTTTGGTGGCTGCTATCAAAGGAGAACAGAAAAACGGTAGAGATCAAGGAAGGAAAGAGTCTTTGAGGTCTGATGATCAAGGACAGCCAAGGAGGCATAGGAAAGTGAACTTTAGAGAAATTGAATGCCATTACTGTGGCCAGAAGGGACATATGAAGAAAGATTGTAGAAAAAAGCTACGGGATGAGCATGTTTTTCAAGAAGATTGAAGGTGTCAGGGGCTCTATTTTCTGGGGACCCGGAGAGGTACAGAGCCCTTGATAAAATTAAAAGTGGGTCCTCAGCAACAAATTATAGAGTTCCTTGTGGACTCGGGAGCAGAAAGATCTACTATTCAACAATTACCTCAGGGATGTATAATTTCAACAGATAAAGCTCAAGTAATAGGAGCAAAAGGGGGGCCCTTTCAGGTACCTATAATCAGGAATGTTGAAATAGAGGCTTCCAATAAATTTACCTTGGGAACCTTTTTATTAGTTCTGGAAGCGGAATACAATTTGTTGGGGAGAGACTTAATGATAGAGTTAGGGATTAATCTGGAAGTTTCAGAACAAGAGTTGAAAGTAAAAATTTATGCCCTTACAGCAGAAGATGAAACCAAAATTAGTCCAGAGGTATGGTATACCCCTGATACTATAGGGAAGCTAGACATTGAGCTCTTTGAAATATCCATAAAAGATCCGGATAAACCTATCAGAGTAAGACAATACCCAATCCCTAATGAAGGGAAAGTTGGCCTTAAGCCTACTATAGAAAGATTGTTGGCAAAAGGATTGTTGGAACCTTGCATGTCACCCCATAATACACCCATCCTACCTGTTAAAAAGCCTGATGGGACCTATCGGTTGGTACAAGACCTAAGGGAAGTCATGGCGAGGCTTCGCGAACGAAGATTTGGGAAGGCTCTATCCACATTTGCTACAGGCACGTTGGTGGCTTATGAGGCCAATACGTGACAGACAAATCCGATTGCAAAAGGCGCAGCAGAAAGACTCCTTAGATGGTGTATTCT
>NW_016690204.1:10977-17677 GCF_001604755.1 Lepidothrix coronata | reverse complement strand
GGTGCTTTTCTTCAAGTGTTTATTACGCCATACTCTTTTGTGGAGTTTTCCAAAAGCACTATATGCCTTAGCTAATCTGTTGTCTATCTCTCCATCGATCTTACCATCTGAGGAGATGAGGCTACCGAGGTAATTAAACTGTTGGACTGAAGTAAATAAGCGGACAGTGACAAGGTTCCCTGTAGTGGCCAACCCATACACTTTACTGAGCCAGGTTTCCCCGGAACATCAGTGGTATAGTGTGATAGATCTGAAGGATGCTTTCTGGACTTGTCCCCTTAAGGCAGAAAGTAGAAACTACTTTGCATTTGAATGGGAAGACCCTGACACCCACAGAAAGCAACAATTGAGATGGACAGTTTTACCCCAAGGGTTTACAGAGTCACCAAATTTGTTTGGGCGGGCTCTAGAACAGCTGCTAGAGTCCTTCAAACCCCGTGAGGGAACAGTGTTGGTGCAATATGTTGATGACCTACTAATAGCTGGGAGAGATGCTGAGTCTGTAAGAGATGAAAGTATTAGACTCCTGAATTTTCTGGGTGGTAAGGGCCTAAAGGTGTCCAAATCTAAGCTGCAGTTCACAGAAGAGAAAGTAAAATATCTAGGGCACTGGTTAAGTAAAGGATGTAAGAGATTAGATCCTGAAAGAGTAAAAGGAATATTGTCTATGCCTACACCTAAGAATAAAAGACAGGTCAGGCAGATATTAGGCCTCTTGGGATACTGTAGACAGTGGATAGAGAATTACAGTAGTAAGGTAAAATTTTTATATGAAAAATTAGCCAAAGAAGGATTGGTGGAGTGATGAGGATGAGGATAAATTAGAAGCATTAAAAGGAGATTTGATGAACGCTCCTGTACTTAGCCTTCCAGATACTGGAAAACCTTTCTATCTATTCGTGAATGTAGAAAATGGAACTGCTTATGGGATATTGACTCAGAAGTGGGCTGAACATAAGAAACCTGCGGGATATTACTCAAAGATTTTAGATCCAGTTAGCAGAGGTTGGCCCACTTGTTTGCAAGCGATAGTAGCTACTGCCCTGTTGGTAGAGGAGGCTATGAAGGTCACCTTTGGAGGAGAATTAAAGGTGTATACTCCTCACGATATTAGGGGAGTATTGAGACAAAGGGCAGAGAAGTGGTTGACCGATAGCCGGTTATTGAAATACGAGAGTATTCTGTTAAACACCTCCAAGCTGGAGCTAGAAGTAACTCATCTACAAAATCCAGCTCAGTTCTTGTACGGTGAACCCCAAGGGAGTGTGGTACACGATTGTACTCAGGTTATAAGCTTACAAACCAAAATTAGAGAGGATCTGGAAGAAGAAGAGTTAGACACAGGTGAAAAACTTTATATTGATTGAGTCGTAGATGGAAAAAGGAGATCAGGATATGCTGTGATAGATGGAGTTACCCTTCAGGTTAGGGAGTCTGGATCTTTGTGTGGTACATGGTCAGCTCAAGTATGCGAACTGTATGCTTTATTAAGATCTCTGCAGTTGTTAGAGGGAAAGACTGGGACTACATTTACAGACTCTAAATATGCTTTTGGAGTAGTCCACACCTTTGGAAAGATATGGGAAGAACGTGGACTAACCAATGCAAAGGGCAAAGGGCTGGTTCACGAGAGCCTAATTAGGGGAGTTCAAAAAGCTTTGAGAGGACCAAAACAGGTTGCAGTGGTACATGTGAAAGGCCACCAAAAAGGATTAAATGTTGTAACAAGAGGAAACAATTTAGCTGATGCTGAGGCAAAGAGAGCAGCTTTGCTGGTGATGAGTGAGCAGGAAACAGAAAATGAGGTAATTCCTAAGTCCTTTAGTAATCGGGAGAGAGAAAAGTTGCTGCAAGTAGGTGCAAGGGAAGAGCAGGGGAAATGGTTATTGTCAGACGGAAGAGAAGTGATCCCTAAGGGTCTTGCTCGCAAGGTTATGGGAAAACTGCATGAGCAAACACATTGGAGTACCCAGGCACTGGTGGATCACTTTGGGAATAAGTACGTATGTGTTGGAGTATATGATATAGCAAAGAAGGTTTTAGAAGGATGCTTAACTTGTAAGAAAGTGAATAGAGGATACTTAAGAGAAAAAGTTAAAGGAGGAAGAGGGCTAGCAAAGAGACCATTTGAGAAAATCCAGGTTGACTTCACAGAATTACCAAAGGTAGGAAGGTATCAATATTTATTAGTATTGGTGGACCATCTAACTCATTTTGTGGAAGCCTTTCCTACTGCTCGATGTACAGCTAAAGCTGTAGCCAAGATACTATTAGAAGATATTATCCCTAGATATGGTGTAGTCAATGTAGTGGACTCAGATCGGGGAACTCACTTTACTTCAAAGGTGATCAAAGAAGTAACAGAGTTGCTAGGAACTAAGTGGGAATACCACACCCCTTGGCATCCACAGAGTTCAGGCAGGGGAGAAAGGATGAACGGGGAAATTAAGAAACATTTGACTAAACTAATGTTAGAGACAAGAATGAATTGGGTAAAGTGTCTTCCTTTAGCACTGCTGTATATCAGGACACAACCTCGAATGGACACAGGAATTTCGCCATTCGAAATGATGCCCTATAACTTCGGAGCCCCCTTAGATCATCCAAAGGTTGAGGATACTTTCCTCAGGGAGTATATCATTGAACTGACGAAGAGAAGACAAGAGTTAAGGAGAAAGGGATTTGTAGCTCAAAGACCCCCTCTAGACATATGTATACACAAGTTCCAGCCGGGTGACAAGGTATTGATTAAAACATGGAAGGAAACATCTTTAACTCCACGGTGGGAGGGGCCTTTTGTTGTTCTTCTTACCACAGATACTGCAGTGAGAACAGCTGAGCGAGGGTGGACCCATGCATCAAGAGTAAAAGGACCAGTAAAGGAGTCAGAGTGGAGAGTAACATCGACGCCTGGAGACCTGCAGATGAGGATTAAAAGAGTGCAGTCAACAGATGAATCTTGATGGAGAGGTCGTAAGGCCCAGCCTGTATTTTTTCTTTCAGATACCCCAAGGACAGACTTTAAGGAGAGTGCACTTTGTTTCCTGGAATTTAGAGGGACTACCTGAACAGACGGGAGGTTCGGGACTGTATAGAATAGTTGGAACTCAAACGGTTTTGCCCTTTTGTTGTGAAGTGGAAACAGACGTACCAGGCGGATGTGACCCACATGGAATCCCCTGTATAAAACATCCAGGGTCTACTCATTACAGCTGGGTAGTGTGTAAGTGCAAACAGTGTGGTAAACAGTGGCGCTGTGTATCAATAATGGGACAACCTTGTTGTATGAAGTGTAGGACTGGTTCTACTGATTCTATAAGAGAACAATTAGCTAACGCTGAAATAATAAAAGCATTTTGTGGTTGGGAGTGGTTAGTCCCAGAAACTTGGGAGGTTTATGAAAATAATTGGAATAGGGCACTAATAGAACTGTGCCGTACTAGATTTTCGTGGAAATTGGAAAAACCAAATCGAAGGAGATATATTGAGTTACTGGGGCTACTTGACAAAATCCAAAATCTCGAATTAGATGAGTCTTGCCCTGAATCAGTGGAAGAGAATTAAATGAATTAAGTCTATCCCCTGAAGAATATCCCTGCTGCCGAGAAGAATCTGAGACCTCGTTGTTCCCTGCACAGGAACAGACGAAGGAAGGCAGAGAGATAAGCGTGTGGGGAAGTGACTAAAAATAGAAATCACTGAAAACGAAGGGAAGAGACTCAAACAAAATGGGGCAAAAGTTAGCACTAATCATTGGTATAACAGCTCTTATGAGTTATCTGGGATGTGCCCACCAACCATTTGAATGGACCTTAATCAGGTCCAAGGATTCTAAAGTTGTTCGAAGAATAATAACTGCCATAAGTCCTAAATTTAATGTGACAGTTTGTGATCTGTTAATGGCTAATATACCTCAAGAGTGTGGCAAAGGAGGGAGAAAACCCTCTGTTACAGTAAATAAAGGAGCCACATATTGGTGCCCAACTTCTAATCCAGGGAAGTCCTTTTGCAATTATCCTGGGCACTACCACTGTGGATATTGGGGTTGTGAGACCATAGCTACTGCCTGGAGGCCTGAAAGACCAGACAGGTATCTACGAGTACAATGGGGACCCCCCACATTGTGATCCACCTGCATTTGGAGGGTTTGTACTCCCTAATGAACCCTCTAATTGTGAGTACCTGCAGGTGCAAGTCCTTAATCATGAGGACCGAGGGTTGTTGACTGGACGAACATGGGGAGTGAGATCAGACAGACTGTCCGCAGACCCAGGTGAATATGTAACAATAAGGAAACAGCCATTAACTATTTACTCTCAGTTACTAGGACCCAATTTGGAAATCAAGGAATCTAGAGACAATGATCGAGAAAAGGAAAAGGAGAAGGTGAATAAAGTCCTCACTAGTCCAGAGTCACAAGAGTCTAAGGGTACCCAGATCCTTCCTACTGAATTATTTGAAAGAGAAAAGGTATCACGAGGGGGAGTGGGATCAATGTTAAACATGGTGGAAGCGTCCTATAAGGCCATTAATTATACAGACCCTGACATGACCGAGTCCTGTTGGTTATGTTATAATGTGAGACCTCCCTTCTATGAGGGAGTGGGGCTGAACCTCACCTTTAGTTTCAGTACAGAGGAAAACCCAAGCCAATGCAGGTGGGGAGAAAGAGAAATAGGTCTCACAATGTCGCAAGTCAGTGGGCAGGGACGTGTATTGGGAACATTCCTCCAGATAGTGATGAATTGTGTGGTACCAAAGTAAATAAACTGGAGGAAGGAAAGAATAATAAGTGGGCTATACCACACCAGGGCGGGTGGTGGATATACTCTAAGACCGGTCTAGTTTCTTGTGTGGCTGTCTCTGCATTTAAAAAGAATAATGAGTTTTGTATTCAGATAACCGTGTTACCTCATATGTTGTATCATTCTGAAGAATCTGTTTTAGAGTTTTGGGAAGTGAATAAACATGGAATCCGAAAACGAGAACCCATAAGTGTAACTATTGCTATGATCTTAGGGTTGGGAGCCACAGGTGCTGGAGTTGCATCCCTAGTACAACAGGGTCATGGATTGACTGCTTTAAGGGCAGCGGTAGATGAAGATCTAGACAGAATAGAGAAATCTATATCATATTTGGAAACTTCTCTAAATTCCCTCTCAGAAGTGGTTTTGCAAAACAGACGAGGGTTAGATTTACTGTTTCTGCAGCAGGGAGGGTTATGTGTGGCATTAGGTGAAGAATGTTGCTTTTATGCAAATCATTCAGGAGTTATTAAAGAATCCATGACCAAATTACGTGAGGGAATCTTGCAAAGAAAGAGGGAAAAAGAAGCTTCACCAAATTGGCTAGATACCTGGCATAACCAGTTTCCTTGGCTAACAACTCTAATTTCGACCTTAGCAGGTCCTCTAATAATGTTGTTTGCTTCACTAATTTTTGGACCATGCATTCTTAATACGATTATAGCATTTGCTAAGAATAGAATTGAAACTGTGCAGCTATTAACAGTAAAGCAACAGTATGAAGACATGAGTGGAAAGTCTTCCAGTGAAGATCAAGCCTCTCTTTTAGAAGCAGCCAGAGAGGCGGTAATTGGATTTGATCAGCAAATTTACGAGGAAATTAGGAGGGGGGATTGTTATAAGTAAACTGAGAAAATTTGCTGCTCAGAATGAGAGAGTTAATGAAGTTACTGTATTGTATGAATTGCTCTGTTAGAATCATAAGTTGACATGTTGCTTAACGCCTAACCACAAGTTCCTTAAAGTTATAAGCTGGCTAACACAACGCAAGGATGATTTGGCATATTTTGAAGATGTTTGTCCTAAGTGTATTAATAGGAACCTGCTTAGAGGAGTGAATCACGAGGAGTCCAGATGATCAGTTATCATCCCCATGGAAATTTCCAGGAGCATGAACACGTAGAAATCAATGACTTTGATATCATTGGTGGACTCCCCTCAGCAACAACAATTGCCCAGGAAAGGAGAAACCAACCCCAAGCCGGCCCGCAAAGAGGGAACCAAGCAGGATGCAGCCCGTGAAACTTCCTCCAATGGACTAATGACGTGACTATGGGGGGGGAGGTGACGACGGAGGGTATAATTGGTGCTGTTTCTGTTCCCTTTTCGTGGACCGCGGTTGGAATTGAGGTTTCCCCCGGTTGCCCGGCTGGCCGTTTTTGCTTGTTGGAATTAATAAATTTTTCTATTACCTTGCAACCAAAATTCTGGCCTCGTTTTATCGATCACAATTTCCAACCTGCTTTTAACCAGCAGCAAAGCACAAGGACAGAAGGACGGGATCTGGTTGGAATTTGTAGGGGGCTCGTTAATTTTGGGGGGGTTCTGGCAACTTTTTTGGGGTGTTTCTGGCAGCTTTTTGGGTCCCAGCGCCGCTCCCATCCCACCTCAGAGGGGGGAGAAGAGCAGAGCTGGTGAACCAGGAAACACAGACCTGGTTGGGTTTGGCTACAAAACTCCCCCTTGGCTGCTTTGGCCTTTCTAGAGGCGACTTTGCAGCAGATCCCTGTGGATTTGTGCTCCTGGGAATGCTCAAACACCACAGGAAACACCTGCCATGGCACCGAGGGGTCTTGGGCCAAAAGGAGGCTTTTAAGGAAGAAACCTCTTTTCCAAGCTTCCAGCATGATCCCAGTTGCTCACAGCCACTCCCAGTCACTCCCAGTGTGCTCCCA
>NW_016690204.1:4423-9085 GCF_001604755.1 Lepidothrix coronata | reverse complement strand
AAAAGATTGTGAATAGGGTTGGAGCGAGAATGCAGCCTTGTTTCACACCATTGGTTATTAGAAAGGGCTCAGAAAGTGCATCATCATGTCTGACTTGGCCATGCTGATCCTCATGGAGTGAGATGATGATCATCTTGGGGGGACAACCTAAACATTCCAAAATCTGCCACACACCTTTTCTGCTCACAGTATCGAAAGCCTTGGTGAGGTCAACAAAGGTTCCATAGAGACCTTTGTTCTGTTCCCTGCACTTCTCTTGCAGTTGTCTGAGAACAAATCCCATGTCTGTGGGGCTCCTGTTGGCTCTGAAACCACATCGGCTTTCAGGAAGAAGTTCTTCTGCTATAGCAGGTATTAGTCTGTTCAAAAGTACTCTTGCCAGGATTTTGCCAACAATGGGGAGCAGAGTAATACCCTGGTTAGTTTGAGCAGTCTGATTGTGCTGGTTTAAAGGTAAACCAGCAGGGAAAATGAACTCAACCCAAAACAGAGATTATAATTCGGAATAACAATTTAATAAAATAACTCAATAAGTACGATTCTACAGACAAACAGTTGTTTTTAACCCACAAAACCCAAATGTATAACCCAGCACCCTGGGGCCTGAACAGAGCGGTGTTCTTTGGGGCCCCTGAGTCCAAAGAAAAAGGAGAAGGTTAAAAAACCTGTTGGTGAGAGTGGTGGTCACAGTCTGGTTGAAAAGTGGTGGTTGCAGTCCAATTGAGAGTGGTGGTCTCAGTCTGGTTGACAGTGGTGGTCTCAGTCTGGTTGACAGTGGTGGTCTCAGTCTGGTGGACAGTGGTGGTCTCAGTCTGGTTGACAGTGGTGGTCTCAGTCTGGTTGAGAGTGGTGGTCTCAGTCTGGTTGACAGTGGTGGTCTCAGTCTGGTTGACAGTGGTGGTCTCAGTCTGGTTGACAGTGGTGCTCAATAGTCTCTCTCTGGATCCCACGAGTGTGGGAGCCCAAACCCAGTTTCCAGCAAAAGAAAGCTCTGTTGACAAACATCTAACGATCTGAAGAAATTTAGACCCTTGTCCAGACCTGCTGATGCACAACCCAAAGATAAAAACCTGTCTCCAAGAAGAATTAAGAAAGGACTTTTTGAGATGATTGTTAAAACCATGTCTGAACCCCTGTAATCCCTCCATCCCCCATGGAATCCTACTAGAAGAAAAATTAACTCTTTGGAAACTGCAGTAAAAACTCGTGTAACTCCCCAATTAACACAGGTTGGCCCCTTCATTACCATGTCCAGCCCCAGATGCCTTTAAAATTGTGTTCTTGTGTTCACACCCCTTAAGAGAAAGAAGAATTCCAACTGCAAGAAATCAAAACTGCTGCCTTAAAAATAAGAGACACCTAAACCAGCACCACAGAAATTGATTTGGAAGAACTGCGCCCCGAAAAGTGAAAAAAAGGACTTCTTCTTCTTTCTGCCTTTCTTTCTTTCCCTTCTTTGTTTCTTTCTTTCCCTTCTTTCTTTCTTTCATTTTGTTCCTTTCTTTCTTTCATTTCGTTCCTTTCTTTCTTTCCTTTCTTTCTTTCTTTCTTTCTTTCTTTTTCTTTCTTTTCTTTTTTCTTTCTTTCTTTCTTTCCTTCCTTCCTTCCTTCCTTTCTTCCTTCCTTCCTTCCTTCCTTCTTCCTTCCTTTCTTTTTCATTCTTATGAGTTCCGAGTTCCTTCCGAGTTCCTTCCGAGTTCCTTCCTTCCGAGTTCCTTCCTTCCGAGTTCTGAGTTCCTTGCAAGTTTCTTCCTTCCTTCCTTCCGTGTTCCTTCCGAGTTCCTTCCTTCCTTCCGAGTTCCTTCCGAGTTCCTTCCTTCCAAGTTCCTTCCTTTCTTCCGAGTTCCTTCCGAGTTCCTTCCTTCCAAGTTCCTTCCTTCCTTTCGAGTTCCTTACGAGTTCCTTCCAAGTTTCTTCCTTCCTTCCAAATTCCGAGTTCCGAGTTACTTCCGAGTTCTTTCCTTCCAAATTCCTTCTGCGTTCCTTCCTTCCTTACGAGTTCCTTTCGAGTTCCTTCCGAGTTCCTTCCTTCCAAGTTCCTCCCTTCCTTCCTTCTTTCCTTCCGAGTTCCTTCCTTCCGAGTTCCTTCCAAGTTCTGAGTTCCATCTATCCTTCCGTCCTTTCTTCCTTTCTTCCTTTCTTCCTTCCAAGTTTCGAGTTTCGAGTTCCGAGTTCCGAGTTCCTTCCGAGTTCCTTCCTCCTTTCCTTACGAGTTCCTTTCAAGTTTCTTCCTTCCTCCCTTCCTTCCGAGTTCCTACCGAGTTCCTTCCGAGTTCCGAGTTCCTTCCTTCCGAGTTCCAAGTTCCTTCCGAGTTCCTTCCGAGTTCCTTCCAAGTTCCTTCCTTCCGAGTTCCTTCCAGTTTCGAATTCTGAGTTCCTTCCTTCCGAGTTCCTTCCGAGTTCCTTCTGAGTTCCTTCTGAGTTCCTTCTTTCCTTCTGAGTTCCTTCCTTCCGTGTTCCTTCCTTTTTTCCCTCTGAGTTCCTTCCTTCCACGTTCCTTCCAAGTTCCTTCCAAGTTCTTTCCTTCCTTCCTTCCTTCCTTCCGAGTTCCTTCCGAGTTCCTTCCTTCTTTCCGAGTTCCTTCCTTCCGAGTTTTTTCCTTCTTTCCTTATGAGTTCCTTCCAAGTTTCTTCCTTCCTTCCTTCCTTCTGAGTTCCTTCTGAGTTCCGAGTTCCTTCCAAGTTCCTTCCGACTTCCTTCCTTCCTTCCGACTTTCTTTCTATCCTTCCGAGTTCCGAGTTCCTTCCTTCCTTCCTTCCTTCCATTCTTCCTTCCATCCTTCCTTCCTTCTGAGTTCCTTCCTTCCGAGTTCCGAGTTCCTAGTTCCGAGTTCCTTCCGAGTTCTTTCCTTCCGAGTTCCTTTTGTCCTTCCTTTTGAGTTCCTTCCTTCCCTCCTTCCGAGTTCCTTCCTTCCTTCCTTCCTTCTGAATTCTGAGTTCCTTACAAGTTCCTTCCTTCATTCCTTCCGAGTTCATTCCAAGTTATTTCCTTTCGAGTTCCTTCCTTCCTTCCCTTTTTCCGAGTTCCTTCCTTCCTTCCTTCCTTCCAAGTTCCGAGATCCCAGTTCCGAGTTCCGAGTTCCTTCTGAGTTCCTTCTTTCCGAGTTCCATCCTTCCTTCCGAGTTCCTTCCAAGTTCCAAGTTCCTTCCTTCCTTCCTTTCTTCCTTCTGAGTTCCTTCCTTCCAAAATCCTTCCGAGTTCAATCCTTCCAAGTTACTTCTTTTCGAGTTCTGAGTTCCGAGTTCCAAGTTCCTTCCTTCCTTTCTTCCTTTCGAGTTCCTCCTGAGTTCCGAGTTGCTTCCGAGTTCCTTCCTCCCTTCCTTCTGAGTTCCTTCCGAGTTCCTTCCTTCCTTCCTTCCGAGCTCCTTCCTTCTGAGTTCCTTCCAGTTTCTGAATTCCGAGTTCCTTCCTTCCGAGTTCCTTCCGAGTTCCTTCTGAGTTCCTTCCTTCCTTCCTTCCGAGTTTCTACTGAGTTCCTTCCTTCTTTCTGAGTTCCTTCCTTCCGAGTTTTTTCCTTCCTTCCTTCCTTCCTTCCNGACGCGGGGGGGGCACTGGGAGAGTCTGGGATGGACTGGGATGGACTTCGAGAAACTGGAATGGACTAGGAGAGGCTAGTGGGCATTGGAAGGACTGGGAGGGACTGGGATGGACTAAGATGGACTGGGAGGGGCAAAATGCCATGGGACGAGCACAGGAAGGGCTGAGGGGTCTGGGGTGATTCTTAAGGAGGGTTTGAGGGGCTCCAGGGTCATTCCCGGGGCAGGGGCCGAGGGGACCCGCTCTGCCCCACGCTCACCTCTCCTCTCTACACTGAACGGGGTGACACCCTCGTAGTTTCGTGGGCAGACTGTGTCCACCTGCGACCGTGTGTAGTCCAGAAAGTTCTGGTCGCTGTTCCAGTGCTTGGCCTGGATCTCCCCAAACGGGGTGTCCCCCAGAAACACCCCCACATCGCTGTCGAAGTGGGCGAACTGCTCCCGGTTGTAGATGAGCCTCTCCATGAACCTCACCCGCTCGGTGCCGTTGATGAAGTGACACTCACACTTTCCCATAAACTGGAACACCCCTGTGTGTGCAGGACACGGGTCAGGGGGTGCTCCGTCCCCTCCATCATCCCCCAGCCCCCCACAGCAGGCTGGCAGCTCAGGGGACCACCCCGGCCCTCCCTTTCCCACCCCCCTCTGCCCCACGGATGCCCCAGCACCGGCTCTTGGCTGGGGGGAACCCCCCCATCAGCCCCCGGGGATGGACAGGGGGGTTGGGGACCCCCCCACTGCGGGTCCAACCCCCCCAGAGCCCCAGGGAACCGCTCCAAGGCTCAAGGGACACCCGGGGACCCCCAGGGTACCCCTCTGTCTGCTCTCCCACACCCTCTTTCCCCCCTCTCCCACCCCTTTCCCACCGTCCCCTCAATCCCCAGACCCCCCCAACCTCACTTTGGGGGTCCCACCCCCTCCCACTCACTCTGGGCCTTCCAAACCCCCTTTCACTCACTTTTTTGGGGCTCCCACCCCCTCTTTTCTCCCCTCTTTCCCCCCCTTTCCCACCCCCCGCTCACCCGACAGCTCCTCGCCCGCAGCCGGGGGGGCTCCCAGCACCACCAGGACCGCCAGCACGGCCCCAGCTCCCCGCACACGCTCCATGCCCAGCGCCGGACAGCTG
>NW_016690204.1:0-3752 GCF_001604755.1 Lepidothrix coronata | reverse complement strand
CTTCCTTCCGAGTTCCGAGTTCCGAGTTCCGAGTTCCGAGTTCCGAGTTCCGAGTTCCTTCCTTATGAGTTCCTTCCAAGTTTCTTCCTTCCGAGTTCCTTCTGAGTTCCGAGTTCCTTCCAAGTTCCTTCCGATTTCCTTCTTTCCTTTCGACTTTCCGAGTTCCTTCCGAGTTCCTTCCTTCCTTCCTTCCTTCCTTCCTTCCTTCCTTCCTTCCTTCCTTCCTTCCATTGTTCCTTCCTTCCTTCCGAGTTCCTTCCTTCCGAGTTCATTTTTCCTTCCTTCCGAGTTCCTTCCTTCCCTCCTTCCGAGTTCCTTCCTTCCTTCCATCCTTCCTTCCGAGTTCCTTTTGAGTTTGTTCCGAGTTCCTTCCTTCCTTCCTTCCTTCCTTCCGAGTTCCTTCCAAGTTTCTTCCTTCTTTCCATGTTCCTTCCGAGTTCTTTCTTTCCTTCCTTCCGTGTTCCTTCCGAGCTCCTTCCTTCCTTCCTTCCGTGTTCCTTCCGAGTTCCTTTCTTCCAAGTTCCGAGTTCCCAATTCCGAGTTCCGAGTTCCAAGTTCCTTCCTTCTGAGTTCCTTCCAAGTTCCTTTCGAGTTCCTTCCTTCCTTCCTTCCGAGTTCCTTCCGACTTCCTCCCTTCGAAGTTACTTCCTTCCGAGTTCCTTCATTCCGAGTTCCTTCTGAGTTCCTTCCTTCCCTCTGAGTTCCTTCCGAGTTCCTTCCGAGTTTCTTCCTTCCGAGTTCCTTCAGAGTTCCGTCCTTCAGAGTTCCTTCCTTCTGAGTTCTGAGTTCCTTCCGAGTTCCTTCCTTCTGAGTTCGGAGTTCTTTCCGAGTTCCTTCCGAGTTCCTTCCTTCTGAGTTCCGAGTTCCTTCTGAGTTCCTTCCGAGTTCCTTCCTTCTGAGTTCTGAGTTCCTTCTGAGTTCCTTCCTTCTGAGTTCCGAGTTCCTTCCTTCCATCCGAGTTCCTTACGAGTTCCGAGTTCCTTTTCTTCCTTCCTTCCTTTCTTCCTTCCTTCCTTTCTTCCTTCCTTCCTTCCTTCCTTCCAAATTTTGAGTTTGATGTTCCGAGTTCCTTCCGAGTTCCTTCCGAGTTCCTTCCAATTTCCTTCCTTCTTTCCGAGTTCCTTCCTTCCGAGTTTTTTCCTTCCTTCCTTATGAGTTCCTTCCAAATTTCTTCCTTCCTTCCTTCCTTCTGAGTTCCTTCTGAGTTCCGAGTTCCTTCCAAGTTCCTTCTGACTTCCTTCCGACTTTCTTTCCTTCCTTCCGAGCTCCTTCCTTCCTTCTGTGTTCCTTCNTTCCTTCCTTCCGAGCTCCTTCCTTCCTTCTGTGTTCCTTCCGAGTTCCTTTCTTCCAAGTTCCGAGTTCCCAATTCCGAGTTCCAAGTTCCTTCCTTTCGAGTTCCTTCCGAGTTCCTTTCTTCTTTCCGAGTTCCTTCCTTCCGAGTTCCTTCCTTCCGAGTTCCGAATTCCTTCCGAGTTCCGAGTTCTGAGTTTCTTCCTTCCGAGTTCCTTCTTCCTTCCTTCTTTCTGAGTTCCTTCTTCCTTCCTTCCTTCCTTCCTTTCGAGTTCCTTCCTTCCGAATTCTATCCTTCCCTCCTTCCTTCCGAGTTCCTTCCTTCCGTCCTTAAGAGTTCCTTCCTTCCATCCTTACGAGTTCCTTCCAAGTTCCTTCTGAGTTCCTTCCTTCGAAGTTACTTCCATCCGAGTTCCTTCCTTCCGAGTTCCGAATTCCTTCCTTCCTTTCGAGTTCCGAGTTTCTTCCTTCCAAGTTCTTTCCTTCCTTCCTTCCGAGTTCTGAGTTCCTTCCTTCCTTCTGAGTTCGTTCTGAGTTCCTTCCTTCTTTCCTTCCGTGTTCCTTCCGAGTTCCTTTCTTCCGAGTTCCGAGTTCCCAATTCTGAGTTCCGAGTTCCTTCCTTCAGAGTTCCTTCCTTCCGAGTTCCTTCCGAGCTCCTTTTTTCTGAGTTCCTTCCTTTCTTCCGAGTTCCTTCTGAGTTCCTTCGTTCCTTCTGAGTTCCGAGTTCCTTCCGAGTTCCTTCCTTCCTTCCTTCTGAATTCCTTCCTTCCATCCTTCCTTCCTTCCTTCCTTCCTTCCTTCCTTCCTTCCTTTCTTCCTTCCGAGTTCCGATTTCCGAGTTCCTAGTTCCGAATTCCTTCCGAGTTCCTTCTCAGTTCCTTCCTTCCCTCCGCGTTCCTTCCTTCCTTCCGAGTTCCATCCTTCCTTCCTTCTTTCTTTCTGAGTTCCTTCCTTCCAAGTTCCTTCCAAGTTCCGACTTCCGAGTTCCATCCTTCCTTCCTTCCTTTCTTCCTTTCTTCCTTCCAAGTTCCGAGTTCCGAGTTCCATCCTTCCTTCCTTCCTTTCTTCCTTTCTTCCTTCCAAGTTCCGAGTTTCGAGTTCCGATTTCTTTCCGAGTTCCTTCCTTCTGAGTTCCGAGTTCCTTCCGAGTTCCTTCCTTCTGAGTTCCTTCCGAGTTCCTTCCTTCCGAGTTCCGAGTTCCTTCCTTCCATCCGAGTTCCTTCCAAGTTCCGAGTTCCTTTTCTTCCTTCCTTCCTTTCTTCCTTCCTTCCAAATTCTGAGTTCCGTGTTCCGAGTTCCTTCCGAGTTCCTTCCTTCCGAGTTCCTTCTGAGTTCCTTACGAGTTCCGAGTTCCTTCCTTCTGAGTTCCGAGTTGCTTCCTTCCTTCCAAGTTCCTTTTTTTCTTTCCTTCCTTCCTTCCTTCCTTCCTTCCTTCCTTTCAAGTTCTGAGTTCTGAGTTCCGAGTTCCGAATTCTTTCCTAGTTCCTTCCTTCCAAGTTACTTCCTTCCGAGTTCCTTCCTTCCGAGTTCCTTCCTTCCTTCCGACTTCCTTCCAAGTTCCTTCCGAGTTCCTTCCTTCCAAGTTACTTCCTTCCGAGTTCCTTCCTTNTTCCTTCCAAGTTACTTCCTTCCGAGTTCCTTCCTTTCTTCCTTCCTTCTGAGTTCCGAGTTCTGAATTCCTTCCTTCCTTCCGAGTTCTGAGTTTCTTCCTTCCGAATTCTTTCCTTCCTTCCTTCCTTCCGAGTTCCTTCCTTCCGTCCTTAAGAGTTCCTTCCTTCCGTCCTTACGAGTTCCTTCCAAGTTCCTTCCAAGTTCCTTCGTTCCTTCAGAGTTCTTTCCGAGTTCCTTCTGATTTCCTTCCTTCCTTCCTTCCGAATTTCTAGTTTTGAGTTTCTTCCAATTTCATTCCTTCCGAGTTTCTTCCTTCCTTCCGAGTTTCTTCCTTCCTTCCGAGTTCTTTCCTTCCTTCCTTCATTCATTCCTTCCTTCTTTCCTTCCTTCTGAGTTCCTTCCTTCCGAGTTCCTTCCCTTCCTTTCGTTTCTTTCTTTCTTTCTTTCTGTCTTTCCTTTTTTGGGTGCCCCAAGGTGACACAGGGGACATTGGAGTGGCCTTGGTGTCTCCGAAAGAGGGACATTGGGGTGTCTCCAAGGTGACACAGGGGTGTCCCCAGGACCCTCCCAGTGTCCCTGAGGTGGCCCAGGGGACATGGGGGTGGCCTTGGTGTCCCCAAAGGAGGGACGTTGGGGTGTCCCCAAGGCCCTCACGGTGTCCCCAAGGTGGGAACAGGGACATCCTGGTGTCCCGAGGACCCTCCCGGTGTCCCCAAGGTGGGAACAGGGACATCCTGGTGTCCCCAGGACCCTCCTGGTGTCCCCAGGGTGGCCCAGGGCACACCGGGGTGTCCCCAAGGTGATCCCGAGTTTCTGATCGTGTGTATATCTATTTTTGGGATGGTTTTTTG
>NW_016690203.1:7793301-7794449 GCF_001604755.1 Lepidothrix coronata | reverse complement strand
TGTCCTGACCCTTCCTGGGGTGTCCCAGTCCCTTCCTGGGCTGTCCTGACTCTTCCTGGGGTGTCCCGGTTCCTCCCAGGGTGTCCTGGTCCTGTCCCAGGGTGTCCTGATCCGTCCTGGGGTGTCCCAGTCCCTTCCCAGGGTGTCCCAGTCCCTCCTAGGATGTTCCAGTCCCATCCCAGAGTGTCCTGGCCCCTCCTGGAGTGTCCCAGTCCCTCCTGGGATGTCCCAGTTCCTCCCACAGTGTCCTGGCCCCTCCTGGAGTGTCCCAGTCCCTCTTGGAGTGTCCCAGTCCCTCCCCAGGGTGTCCCAGTTCCTCCTGGAATGTTCCGCTCCCATCCCAGGGTGTCCTGGTCCCGTCCCAGGATGTCCCAGTCCCTCCTGGGATGTCCCAGTTCCTCCCACAGTGTCCTGGTCCCTCCTGGGATGTCCCAGCCCTTTCTGGGGCATCCCAGTCCCATCCCAGGGTGTCCCAGTCCCGTCCCAAGGTGTCCTGATCCCTCCTGGAATGTCCTGGCCCTTCCCAGGGTGTCCCAGTCCCTTCTGGGATGTTCCAGTCCCATCCCAGGGAGTCCTGGTCCCTCCTGGAGTGTCCCAGTCCCATCCCAGGGTGTCCCAGTCCCTCCTGGGGTGTCCCAGTCCCATCCCAGGGTGTCCCGGTCCTGTCCTGGGATGTCCTGGCCCCTCATGGAGTGTCCTGGCCCTTCCCAGGATGTCCCAGTCCCTCCTGGGATGTTCCAGTCCCATCCCAGGGAGTCCTGGTCCCTCCTGGGATGTCCCAGCCCTTCCCAGAATGTCGCAGTCCCCTCCTGGGATGTCCCTGTCCCATCCCAGGGTGTCCCAGCCCCTCATGGGGTGTCCCAGTCCCTCCTAGGGTGTCCTGGCCCTTCCCACAATGTCCCAGGCCCATCCCAGGGTGTCCTGGTCCCGTCCCAGGGTGTCCCAGGCCCATCCCAGAATGTCCTGGCACTTCCCAGGGTGTCCTGGTCCCTCCTGGGGTGTCCTGGCCCTTCCCAGGGTGTCCCAGTCCCATCCCAGGGTGTCCCAGGGTGTCCCGGTCCCTCCTGGGGTGTCCTGGCCCTTCCCAGGGTGTCCCAGTCCCACCTGGGGTGTCCTGGCCCTTCCCAGGGTGTCCCAGTCCCTCCTGG
>NW_016690203.1:7792271-7793291 GCF_001604755.1 Lepidothrix coronata | reverse complement strand
CCTGGTCCCTCCTGGGATGTCCCGGCCCTTCCTGGGGTGTCCTGGTCCCGTCCCAGGATGTCCTGGTCCCTCCTGGGATGTCCCGGCCCTTCCTGGGGTGTCCTGGTCCTGTCCCAGGATGTTCCAGTCCCTCCTGGGATGTCCCAGTTCCTCCCACAGTGTCCTGGTCCCTCCTGGGATGTCCCAGCCCTTCCTGGGGCATCCCAGTCCCATCCCAGGGTGTCCCAGTCCCATCCCACGGTGTCCTGATCCCTCCTGGAATGTCCTGGCCCTTCCCAGGGTGTCCCAGTCCCTCCTGGGATGTTCCAGTCCCATCCCAGGGAGTCCTGGTCCCTCCTGGAGTGTCCCAGTTCCTCCTGGAGTGTCCCAGTCCCATCCCAGGGTGTCCCGGTCCTGTCCTGGGATGTCCTGGCCCCTCCTGGAGTGTCCTGGCCCTTCCCAGGATGTCCCAGTCCCTCCTGGGATGTTCCAGTCCCATCCCAGGGTGTCCTGGTCCCTCCTGGGATGTCCTGGCCCCTCATGGGGTGTCCTGGCCCTTCCCAGGGTGTCCCAGTCCCTCCTGGGATGTTCCAGTCCCATCCCAGGGAGTCCTGGTCCCTCCTGGGATGTCCCAGCCCTTCCCAGAATGTCACAGTCCCCTCCTGGGATGTCCCAGTCCCATCCCAGGGTGTCCCGGCCCCTCACGGGGTGTCCCAGTCCCTCCTGGGGTGTCCTGGCCCTTCCCATGATGTCCTAGTCCCTTCCCAGTGTGTCCTGGTCCTGTCCCAGGGTGTCCTGGTCCCTCCTGGGATGTCCTGGCCCTTCCTGGGGTGTCCCAGCCCTTCCTATGATGTCCCAGTCCCATCCCAGGGTGTCCTGACCCTTCCTGGGGTGTCCCGGTACGTCCTGGGATGTCCCAGTCCTGTCCCAGGATGTCCTGATCCCTCCTGGGATGTCCTAGCCCCTCCCGAGGTGTCCCAGTCCCTCCTGGGGTGTCCCAGTCCCTTCCCAGGGTGTCCCAGTCCCTCCTGGGGTGTCCCA
>NW_016690203.1:7788967-7792261 GCF_001604755.1 Lepidothrix coronata | reverse complement strand
TCACACTGGCAGAATTAGAGAGGTTTAGGTTGGATATGAGGAAGGAATTCCTCCCTGGGAGGGTGGGGAGGCCCTGGCACAGGTTGCCCGGAGAAGCTGTGGCTGCCCCTGGATCCCTGGAGGTGTCCAAGGCCAGGTTTGAGCAACCTGGGACAGTGGGAGGTGTCCCTGCCCATGGAGGGGGTGGAATGAGATGATCTCTAAGGTCCCTTCCAAGCCAAACCATTCCAGGATTCTAATGGAGATGCAATACTGGAGAACTTGGATAAGGATTGGAGAGGGAGGAGAATGACTCCCAGCTGGAGAAGGCAGTAACTGCCCTCAGGGAACACAGTGTGGGAGCAAAGCTTCCCTCCGAGGAAACTTAATTGGGAAAACAAGTTCCAGAGGTGCCAGTTTATTCCTGGAGTTGGATAAATGTTCAGTGTGGGTGCCAGGGGATGGGAAGGATGTGATGAGGAGCGGGCAGGGCTTCTGTGTGGCCTCAGCAGGGCTTGGTTTGCTGGTTGGTTGAGGGAAAAACCCTTTGGAGAGGTTTTGGTGGCTCTGGGAAGCAGTTTGACCAACACAGCGGCTTCGGAGCGGGAGGAGGGAGCACCTTGAGCTGCCCAAAGTGCCAGGTTAGGCTGGCACTTGGAGGTTCAGCTCCAGGAAAGGAGTAATATCCTTTGAGAGTGTTGTTCCATGAGTGTCCAGAGAGTCTGAGGGAAAGAGTGTCCAGAGAGTCTGAGGGGAAGCAGAGCAGGTTTGTGGGGAAACCTTTGGAGAAGGGTGGGAATGACCCACCCTTGGAGCTGCCCACAATGCCAGGGTAAGCTGGCACTTGGAGGTTCAGCTCCAGGAAAGGAATAATATCCTTTCAGAGAGTGTTGTTCCATGAGTGTCCACAGAATCTGAGGGAAAGAGTGTCCAGAGAGTCTGAGGGGAAGCAGAGCGGGTTTGTGGGGAAACCTTTGGAGAAGGGTGGGAAGGAGCTGCCCTGGAGCTGCCCACAATGCCAGGGTAAGCTGGCACTTGTAGGTTCAGCTCCAGGAAAGGAGTAATATCCTTTGAGAGTGTTGTTCCATGAGTGTCCAGAGAGTGCTGAGGGAAATCAGAAGATTTGTGGGGAAAGCTTTGGAGAAGGGTGGGAAGGAGCTGCCCTGGAGCACCTTCAGCTGCCCAAAGTGCCAGGGTAAGCTGGCACTTGTAGGTTCAGCTCCAGGAAAGGAATAATATCCTTTGAGAGTGTTGTTCCATGAGTATCCAGAGTCTGAGGGGAAGCAGAGCAGGATTGTGGGGAAACCTTTGGAGAAGGGTGGGAATGACCCGCCCGGGAGCCGGGAGGGTCCCGGCGCCAGCGAGCACAGCGAGGCCCAGAAATGAAGGCCCTGAGCTGGTGTGGGGTCGCTTTCCCAGGTGTCCAAGGAGGAGGGCTCTGCCCTGGCCCGGGAGTTCAACTGCCCCTTCTTCGAGACGTCGGCGGCGTTCCGGTACTACATCGACGACGTGTTCCACGCCCTGGTGAGGGAGATCCGCCGCAAGGAGAGGGAGGCCGTGATGGCCATGGAGAAGAGATCCAAGCCCAAGAGCAGCGTGTGGAAGAGGCTCAAGTCTCCCTTCCGCAGGAAGAAGGACTCGGTCACCTGAGCCGGGGATGGGAGAAGGAAAATTCCTCTGGGAAGAACCGAAGGAGAGCCCGGCGGGCGGGCCCGGGGCGGCTCAGGGACATCACCCTGCGGGGACTCCGGGAGGGAGCGAGTGACTCTGCCCGTTGTCTCTGTTTAGGATGAGATTCCCTTCCTTCTGGATCTTGGACTCCGGACACGGCGACGGTTTTCCTCCTGTTTGTTGCCATTTTTCCCTCGGTTCCCGGCGTCGCCTGGGAGCGTTCCCGGGTCAGACTGGGAGTGCTGGGAGCTGGGCTGTGCCAAACGTGGCTGGAGCTGCCCCCAAACCGGCTGAATTCCCTGTTTTCCCGGTCGTTTTGCACGAGCTGCTCTCCAGAACAACAACAACAACAGCTCGAGGGGCCCGGCCGGGAGGTCGCTGAGCAGAGCTGGGCTGGGCTGGGCTGGGCTGGGCTGGACTTCTCGGCTCCTCACTGAGGAGATTTGGGTTTTTTTTCCCGACAAAATTAACGTGGGATCCTTGTGCAAGTGTTACCCGAGCGCTCAGCTCACCAGCAGGGTGGTGGGTGGGACCTAAACGAGTCGGAGTCACGGAATCAGCCGGGTCGGAAAAGGGCTCTGAGATCCTTGAGTCCATCCTGGGACCCACCCCCACCACACCCCGTCCTTTGAAACCCCTCCGGGGCTCCAGCAGCTCCCTGGGCAGCCCATTCCAGTGTGGAGTTCCCGTGTCCCGTCCCCCTTTGTCCCACCGTGGCAGCAGTGCAGGAACGTGGAGATTTCCCCGCTGGAATCGCGTTGGAGGCGCTGCCACCTGCGGAGAGCGCAGCCTGGAGTTCCCTGGCCCGTCCGAACCCCCCCAGATCCCGGGGGGAGCCGCATTCCAGCGGGGCCGGGGCGGAGCCGCAGCTTCTCCCGCCTCCTCCGAGGAAATGCCGGCCCCGGGATCCGGGATCCACCGGGATCCGGGATGGGGAGGGAGGAGAGACCCGAGTGTGCCCCAAGAGGAGCAAACCCGCTGCTTCCAGCGGCACTTCCAGGGAAAGGGGGATCCGGGGGTCGGGGCTGAGCTCGCTCTGCTCCAGCCCCTGCTCTTGTCACACCCTGTCTCCTTTCTCCCTTTCTTTCTCTTTCTTTCTTTTCTTTCTTTTCTTTCTTTCTTTCTTTCTTTGTTTCTTTCTTTCTTTCTTTCTTTTCTTCTTTCTTTCTTCTTTCTTTCCTTCCTTCCTTCCTTCTTTTTTCTTTTCTTTCTTTCTTTCTCTCTTTCTTTTTCTTTAATTCTCTTTCTCTCTTTCTTTTTCTTTCTTTCTCTTTCTTTCTTTCCTTCTTTTATTCTTTCCTTCTTTCTTTCTTTCCATCTTTCCTTCCTTCTTTCTTTCTTTCTTTCTCTCTTTCCTTCTCTCTTTCCTTCTCTCTTTCCTTCCTCTTTCTCTTCTTTCCTTCTTTCCTTCCTTCCACTCTTCCCTTTCCACCCTCCCTCCCTTCCTCCCTCCCTCCCTCCCTTCCTTCCTTCCTTCCTTCTTTCCTCCCTTCTCCCTCTTTTTCTCGAGCCAATCCCTCTGTTTCTGTCCCTCTGGAATGGGATGAGGACCCGACCCCAGCTGGTTTTTCCAGCCTGGATGTGCACGAGTCGAGCTGAGATTTTTTTTTTTTCCTCTCACGTTTTTTTGCACAATAAAATAAA
>NW_016690203.1:7785233-7787841 GCF_001604755.1 Lepidothrix coronata | reverse complement strand
TATCCCGGGTTGCTCCAGCCTGGCCTGGGACAGTCCCAGGGATGGGCTGGGTGGGGAGGGACCTTGAGGATCCTCTCGTTTCCACGGGCAGGGACACCTTCCCCTATCCCGGGTTGCTCCAGCCTGGCCTGGGACAGTCCCAGGGATGGGCTGGGTGGGGAGGGACCTTGAGGATCCTCTCGTTTCCATGGGCAGGGACACCTTCCCCCATCCCGGGTTGCTCCAGCCTGGCCTGGGACACTCCCAGGGACGGGACAGCCGTGGAATAACCTCGGCCCTCCCCACCCTCCCAGGGACCAATTTCTTCCCAACAGCTGATTTAAATCTTCCCTCCTGCAGCTGGAAGCCGCTCCCCCTCCTCCTGTCCCTCCAGGCCCTCGGAAACGATCCCTCCCCGTCCTTCTGTCCCCCCAAAATCTCCCCTTCCCCGGGCTCGCCTTAATTCCACCCCCAATTCCCCAGGATTTCCTCCCGCGGCTCCCCGAGGTCTGTCCCGGTGTTTGCTCTCCCCGGGAGCAGCGAAGGGGGTTCCTTGGGATGCCCGGAGCGTCCCCCGGGCCCAGCACGGAGCTCAGGCAGCGGATAAAGTGATTTAATCTTTATTTGCACGCTCGATGTGCGTTAACAAATCCCACATACAAGGTAGCGTTACAGGATGGAGGTTAGCTGATAGCAGTTATGCACTTCCACACAGGTTGAGAGTTGGCTTTTTTTGCCTTTTTTTTTTGTTTTGTTTTTCCCTCTCTTTTTTTTGTGGTTTTTTTTTGTTGTTTTTTTTTTTTTCCCCACACAAAGTTGTAACTTGTCCAAGTTCATTTTACAATAGAAGACACAAAGGTAAAGAATAAACCACACCTGGGAGATTTTTTTTTTACAGTGAGTCTGCTGTCACTTACTGTCTTATTTTATGTCTTAAAAATATATAATATCTGCACATCTTCAGTTTCCTATCATTCCAGAAGAGTGTTGGAGCTACTCCTACCTGCCCGACAGCCTAAGTCTATTTACCCTGAGCATGTTTCCTTGACAAGAAATTCATCTTTCCTTTGCAACTAAAGGAATCATCGAGGCTCACTCATGCTTTTCACACCGAGGGGGGGAAGGGGGGAGGGAATTTCGTTGCTGTTTTTAGGTCCCGGTCAGATTTTTGGGAGAGGTGCTGGAAAGCATGTTTGGAGGAAAAAAGTTCGTGGCAGTTGCTAAAATTTCAGCGACACGATCGCTTAGAGAAAAACAAAAACAAACAAACAAAAAAAACAAAAGCAAAAAAAGCAACAAAAACCACCCCAAAAACCACAAGGATTTAAACGGATCTGCAGCCACTTCCAAGGGGGAATTCCTTCTCTGGAGTCACCCAGAGCATTTAAGACACCGATAAAACCGACCCTACCCTCAGGCAGAAACCCTCGCTGGCCATCGGGGAGGAGGGAAGTCCCTGCTTGACTGGGAGGGACTGGGAGGGACTGGGAGGGACCCGCCCAGTCCGGAGCACGGAGGTGGAAAGCATCACGTTCTAAAATTCAGCAGCTAAATTATCCTAATTTTTAGGGGTTTTTTTCTAAATTAAACCCCACGATTTGCATCCTGGAATCCCGGGATCTCCCGGCAGCCTCTCCCCAGACTCGCTCCTGCCTCGTGTTTCCACTGCAGGGCCCAGGAGTGATTTCAGTTCTGGCTGGTCCTGCTCAGTTCACTGCTTACCACCAATTAGTTGCTGCTGGTTAATGAATTAATCCTCCTCTCTCCCCTGGGCTGGGCTGGAGCCAGAGCCCAAGCCCAGGAGCATCCAAGGCAGCTGCTCCCAAACCTTGTGGAGCTCAGGCTGCCCCGGAATTCCAAGCCCGACCCGTTTCAGTGCCTGTGTCTGCTCCTCCTTTCAAAGCTGCCCCTCAGGGTCAGGTCTGACCCGAGGGGGGATGAAGGGCAGCTTTGTGATCCTCTCCCACTCGAGCTCTTCCCCCATCCCAGCTCTGCCCTCAAACAGAACTTACGGACCAGGAATTTCACCTGATGGTGGAGAGTTTCCTTCCCAGCCAGAGCTTGGCTTCCCTTGGGAAACACAGGCACGGGCAGGGGGTCAAATAAAACCAAAACTGAGCAGAGTTTCCCCAGTTTTTAGGAATCCTGTGGAACTTCCATCTGGAAAAAGCAGCGGGACCGGTTGGTGTTTGGGTTTGGGAGGCAAGTCTGGGGTGTTGTGACCTCACAGCTCCCCAAACCCGAGGATTTCGGTGCCTGACAACGGAATTGTTCCCTCTCTGGAGGCCCAGTGCCATTTTCCCTGTATTTTCCTTTTGTGCCAGTGCAGGATTCTCGCCCAGCACAGCACAGAACCCGTGGGCAGGCAAACGAACGAGAAACCAGAGGTTAAACAGCAGAATCCAGAAAACCTGGGGAGAAGAAGCCTAATAAAAAAAGACAGGCCAATCTTGGTGAAATACCAGCAGAGACAGCTCGGCACGAACACAACTTCCATAGTGACAGATAATTGTATTAAAACCTGCAACTTGATACTGGCAGAGTTATACTAATTTCAGTTTTATTAGGCATGCAATAGCGTGATTACACTGTTATATATATCTGTGGTACCTCTTTTTTTTTTTTTTTT
>NW_016690203.1:7782094-7783434 GCF_001604755.1 Lepidothrix coronata | reverse complement strand
CTCCAGGCCCTTGGGAATCGTCCCTCTCCCTGTTTTTTTGCAGGTCACCCCCCCAACCCTCCCCTCCTCCCACTCCCTCCTGTGCATCCCTCAGGGAAAACAGCCCAGCAAAGCCCCCAAATCACCAACTAAACACCGAATTAAATTACAAATAAAGAATCTGGGAGGTGGAAAACCCCTGAGCAGTGGGAGGCTCTGGAAAAAGAGGGAAGTTTGAAACAAAGCCCTTCCTTCATGCAGACACTTGCTGGGCATTACAATCGAGATACCAGGCACTGAGGGCTTTTTTTTTTTTTCCCCCTCCTTCATTTCACACGAGTTTTGGAGCTGGAAGGCTCATTTTTCACCTTTTTTTTGTTGTTGTTTTTTAATCCAGCTGCAATAAGTTTGATACAAAGATGAGGGGAAGCAAAGGCCTCACCCTCACAAACTTAACGCAGGTGGGAAAAACAGCCACGGAAAAAATTCATCCTCTGGCTGGAGAACACACAGGGAGAGCTTTTCCTGTTTCGTTTTGGAGGGAGGAGTGTTTTTATCTTTATCTTTAGGCCTAAAGTAAGGCCCAAACTGAGCTCAGTCTGCTTTAATCTGCATTCTGAGGAGGGAGCTGCAAAGCCGGGCCTGCGTTTCCTGCCGGGGAGCTTGGGATGGAATCCGAAGCAGATTCCAAGTGTTTTTCCCAATAATCCCAGAGGAAACGTTGCAAAGGGGATTCAGGAGTCGAGTGGGACCTGCAGGGCAGCTGCTCTTCTCCTCCTTTCCAACAGCAGGGAAAAAAAAAGTGTCAAAAAATGAAGGAAACCACTCGGGATTGTCCCTGATTTGGGGCCGTTTCCGCCTCCCCGGGGCTGTCCCTGCTCCCCCTCACACTTTGCTTCCTTTGCCCTCCTCTCCCAGGGGGTTTTTTCCATGGAAAAAGGGCTGCTCAGGGCGGTGATCCCGGAATCCTGGGATCCCTGAGGCTGGAAAAGCCCTCCGGGATCATCCAGCCCAGCCTGTGCCCCGTCCCCACCTCGTCACCTCCAGGGACTGGGGACTCCAAACCTCCCTGGAGAACATTCCAACCCTCAACAACCCTTTCCAGGAGGAAATGATTCCTCCTCCTGTCCCCCCCTGGCACAGCTCCAGGCCGTTCCCTCTCCTCCTGATTTTCCCTGGGAGCAGAGCCCGACACCCCCTCCCCGGCTCCAACCTCCTGCCAGGGAATTCCAGAGCCAGAAGGTGCCCCCTGATCCCCCCTGAGCCTCCTTTGCTCCAAGATGAGCCCCCCCAGCTCCCTCGGGACTCCTCCAGCCCCTTCTCCTGCTGCTCCAGCCCCTCTGGACACGCTCCAGCCCCTC
>NW_016690203.1:7779993-7781360 GCF_001604755.1 Lepidothrix coronata | reverse complement strand
CCCACTCCAGCAATGCCAGGAATCCATGGGATGGTGCCAGGAAATCCCTCCCTGCTCCTGCTGGGCCACCCCATCCCCAATCCAGCAATGCCAGGAATCCATGGGATGGTGCCAGGAAATCCCTCCCTGCTCCTGCTGGGCCACCCCATCCCCAATCCAGCAATGCCAGGAATCCATGGGATGGTGCCAGGAAATCCCTCCCTGCTCCTGCTGGGCCACCCCATTCCCGATCCAGCAATGCCAGGATCCCATGGGATGGTGCCAGGAATGCCCTTCCATCCCTGATCCAGCCCAAGATCCCATGGGATGGTGCCAGGAACCCCCTCCAATCCCTGATCCAGCCCAGAATCCCATGGGATGGTGCCAGGAATCCCCTCCCAGCCCTGATCCAGCCCAGGATCCCATGGGATGGTGCCAGGAACCCCCTCCCTGCTCCTGCTGGGCCACCCCATCCTGATCCAGCAATGCTAGGATCCCACGGAATCCTCGTGCTCCAGCCCGTGGATCCCATGCTCTCATCCCACGGATCCAGCCCGTCCTGGATCCACCCTGAGGGAGATCTGGTGGCCTTTGGAAAACCCTGCCTTTCCCAAACCAACCTGGGAATCTCCAACCCTTTGTTCTCCCAGAACAGGGAGAGGATTTGGGTGCAACCCCCTGTCCGGGCACTTTGGATCTGGGGGTTGGGAGCTCAAATCCCACTGGATTTTGGGTGTGAGAGGTTTGGGAGCTCAAATCCCACTGGATTTTGGGACTGGGTGTTTTATGAGCTCCAAACCCACTGAATTTTGGGTGTGACGGTTTTAGGAGCTCAAATCCCAGTGGATTTTGGTTTGGAACAAGATGATCTTTGAGGTCCCTTCCATCCCAAACCTCTCTGGGATCCTGGGATTCTCCCTAAAAGTGATTTTCATCCTTAAATTGTCCGTAAGGAACCAGCGGGAACGCTCTGTATCCCCCACAAGGAGTTCAGGAGGCAAACCCAGGAATTCCCACGGCTCAAACGGGAACAGGGTGAACCTGGAGGTCGGGAAGTAGTGGGGCGGGGGGGGGTTTCCAAAGAAAAATTCCAAGCTGGAGAAAATAGCTTCTACCTGAGAGGCCGGTGATGTCCATCTTTGGCAGGTGCCGGGCCTTCAGCACCACCACAGTCATCCTCTGCGCCACGGGCTGGTAGGACAGGGACACCTGCAGCTCCCCCCGGCTCAGGCACTTCTGGGAGCAGGGAAAAACAAGGAATTCGTCAGGAAAAAGCCGCCCGGGAAACCTGGAGAGCTCCGGAGGGACGTCGGAATCCCCCTTTTTCCCCCCCGGGAAAAGCAGCGGAAAATGGGAAAAGGGAGGGCGAGGAGTTCCCAGGGGGAGGG
>NW_016690203.1:7775033-7776604 GCF_001604755.1 Lepidothrix coronata | reverse complement strand
ATTTTGGGGGTGAAGGGGTTGGGAGTTCAAATTCCCACTGGATCCTTAAGAATTCAACACTCAGAAACTTCTCTCAATTTTCAAATTAAAGGTGGCTTTTAAAAACTCATCCTTGAGAACTCAACACTTAGAAACTCATCTCAATTTTCAAACATGGCTTTTAAGAAGCTCCTCCTGGAGAATTCAACACTCAGAAACTTATTTGATTTCCCAATGAAATAATGGCATTTAAGAAGCTGCTCTTTGAGAATTCAACACTTAAAAATTACCTAAATTTTCCAATGAAAGACAGCTTTTAAAAAATATGATTAAGAATTCACTACTCAGAAACTTATTTAATTTTCCAATGAAATAATGGCTTTTAAGAAGCTTCTCCTCGAGAATTCAACACTTAGAAACTTCTCTCAATTTTCAAATTAAAGATGGCTTTTAAGAAGCTTCTCTTTGAGAATTCAACACTTAGAAAATTCTCTCATTTTTCAAATTAAAATGGCTTTGAAAAACTTATCCTTGAGAATTCAACAGTTAAGAATTCAACACTTAGAAACTTCTCTCAATTTTCCAATGAAATATGGCTTTGAAAAAATATGGAGCTCATCCCGGAGAATTCAACACTTAAAAACTCATCTCGATTTTCCAATTAAAGATGGCTTTTAAAAAATATGAATAAGGATTCAACACTTGGAAATTTATTTAATTTTCCAATGAAATAATGGGTTTTAAGAAGCTCATCCTTGAGAACTCAGCACTTAGAAACTTCTCTCAATTTTCCAATGGAATAATGGCTTTTAAGAAGCTTCTTCTGGAGAATTCAACACTCAGAAACTTATTTAATTTCCCAATGAAATAATGGCTTTTAAGAAGCTCATCCTTGAGAATTCAACACTTAGAAACTTATTTAATTTTCCAATGAAATATGGCTTTGAGGAAGCTCCTCCCTGAGGATTTGGCCCTCTTTGGCCAGGATTCCTGGCCGAGGTTTTGCATCGCTCCTGTTCACCGGGACATCCTGGGTTGGAAGGCCCAGGATTGGCCCAGGGTTGGCCCTGGGATCAGCCTGGGATCGGCCCTGAGATCGACTCGGGATCAGCCTGGGATTGGCCCCAGGATCAGCCCGGGATCGGCCTCAGGATTGCCCTGGGATCAGCCCAGGATCAGCCCTGGGATCAGCCTGGGATCAGCCCGAGTTTGGCCCCAGGATCAGCCCGGGATCAGCCTCAGGACTGGCCCCGGGATCAGCCTGAGATCAGCCTGGGATCAGCCTGAGATCAGCCGGGGATCAGCCCCGAGATCAGCCCGGAATCAGCCCTGGAATCAGCCCTGGGATCAGTCCAGGGATTGGCCCAGGATCGGCCCAGGATCAGCTCAGGATCAGCCTGGCATCAGCCCTGGAATCAGCCCTGGAATCAGCTCTGGGATCAGTCCTGGGATCAGCCCCAGGATCAGCCCAGGGATCGGCATGGGATTGGCCCCAGGATCAGACTGGGTTCATCTTGGGATCAGCCCAGGATCAGCCCCAGGATCAGCCCCAGGATCAGCCTGGGATCAGCCCCAGGATCAGCCTGGGATCA
>NW_016690203.1:7769075-7773456 GCF_001604755.1 Lepidothrix coronata | reverse complement strand
CCCTGGGATCAGCCCCAGCATCAGCCCCAGCATCAGCCCCGGGAACAGCCCGGGATCAGCCCCGGGGTGTCCGGAGACGACTCACCTGGATGTTCCTCTTGAGGATCTCCCTGGTGAGCTGCACTTTGCCGGTGCTGGGGTCGACGCCGGCCAGGGGCACCACGACCTCTCCGATCACGTCATCGCGGGAGAAGCGGTCGAAGCTGAGCACGAGGAAGTGCAGCACCAGGTCCTGCAGTTGGCTGTAGGGGATCCCGTAGAAGGTGAAGGTCTCGTCGAACACCGGCTCCAGCGTCTTGCGCAGCACCCGGGTCTTCACGCGGTGCCTCTTGTCGGGCAGGATGGTCATCTTGATGTAGGGGTCGGAGCTCTGCGTGTGCTCGTCCATCACGGGCAGCCCGCGGGCCTCCTGGATGGTGACCACCAGGGCCTTTTTGGGGAAGTTGTAGTCCACCAAGAAGGTCAGCTCGCCCAGCGTCACGTCGTCGCCCGGCGAGGACGGCGAGGAGGTTTTGCTGCCCGCCGGGGTGAGGCTCCGGTCCGGGCTGAGTTCGTCCCCGTAATCCACCTGGATGGGGAGCTGCTCGACCCGGGGGGCCGCGGCGGGCACGGCCGGGGCCTTGTCGGGGCCCGCCAGCCCCGACTCGGCCGCTTCCACCAGGAGGTTCCCCCGCGCGGCCTCCTTGGGGGTCCCGCTCTTGTCTCGGCGCAGCCGGTTGATTTTCTTCTTGTTGCTCAAGGTCTCGGGGTAGATGCTGATGCCTTTCAGCATGTGGATGAACTTATAGGGGGGGGTTTTGTGCTTCTTCTCGGCCTGCTGGTGACAGCATGTCCACACAAACACCGTGACCGAGACGGAGACCACCAGGACGGTCGCGCCGATGAGCCCGGCCACCACGGGGGACACGTCTGTGGGGACACGAGGCGGTCAGGGCCTGACCCCCACGGGCAGGGGGGGGCTCCCAATCCTGCCAAAAGCTCCCCCTGGAAGCTCCTTCCCCTCTTTCCCACCCGCAGATCGACCCCCCCGCTCTCCCGCCCCGCGTTCTCTTCCCCCTCCGTGTGCCGTGGATTTCAAACAGCAGCTTTGCCTTCTCCTGCCAAACCCGGCTCCCTCCTCACCAGCATCTCCATAGGAACGCGGGTTCTGGATTTGCAGGAGGCACTTGCTTTTATTTTTTTGATGCCCTGCTCGCAGACGTTACACAATTCTGTTTTCACAACACCGGGAAGCGTGGCCGGAACGCCGGAGCCGAGTCCTAAAACCATTCCTGAAACACCACTTTGCCCCAAAATGTTTTCTTGTTTTGCCCTGGAATGGTTTGGTTTGCCCTGGAATGCTTTGGTCTGCCCTGGAATGCTTTGGTTTGCCCCGAAATGCTTTGGTTTGCCCCAAAATGCTTTGGTTTGCCCCCGACACGAGGTCAAAATCTCCCATGGAAATCCAGCATCCAAAAAAAAAACAACCGAGGGACAGAAAATCCCGTGTTTGGACTTAGGGATTATTTGATGTTTTCGAGCTCTTAGGCCAATTTACCTTCTCCAGGGCAGCATAAAACCCATCCCGTGGTTATTTTTGGCAGCCACGCCGGTTATTCCCTAATGGATGGCTCTGGAGAGGGTTTTACCCAGGCACTGAGGGAAGCCTGAGCTGCCCAGGACTCACATCCCTCAGCAATTCCAGCCAAGGACTGGGAATCTGGAGTGGATGGAGGATGGGGAGCAGATGGAAGGCAAGGAGAGACCAAAAGGAGGGGCTGCCCAGTCCTAGAAGGGAAGGAAAAGGGGGGATCTTTGTGCTGCCCTCAGATTCCTGGTGGGAGGTTTTAGGGAAAGTAGAGCCAGACTTTTCACAGGACTTATTTTTGTGTTCCCGGTTTTAAAGCCGTTTTCTGTTATTTTTGGGAGCCAGCAAACCAAAAAAAAGCGCTTCAACCCCACATCTCTTTCCTTACAAACCACTTCTTCCCCAGGAACCACCGACACGACAATCACGGCAACAGCCGGACGGGACAGCTGGTTAAAAATAAAAGGTAAATTTGTCTGATTTCCCCCTTCATTCTGCACCACAAACAGGAGAAAACAATCCTCTCACCTCACCCCTGAAGCTCCAGAGAGCACCACGAGTTGGGATTTTCTCTGTTCTTCCCACATCCCCATTTATTGAGGGGAACAGGCAGGAAGACAAGGCTGCCAGGATGTGACATGAGCACCCAACAGGCTCGGGGAAAACGGTTTTGCCCTTTCCCAAAACTGGGAAAACCACTTTTTGGTTCGGCAGGAACCTTCCCAGCCTGCAGCTGGAATCTTCTGCGCTGCTGACTGGTCTCACAGAGCAATCTGCCTCAGGTCTCCCTGCAAACAGAGCCTTGGGCTGAATTAACTAAAGCAAGAGGGGTTTATAATATTGACAAAACACCCCCCAAAAAATCAACTTTGGTTTGTTATTTAATGTTCCCTCTTTAAAAGGAGGCAAGTGCTCTCAAACAGCTCATTTGGAGACAAGTCAACTGTTAAAAGCTTTGGTGGATATTCAAGAAGAATGCTGAAACTCCTTTTTCTTATTCTTATTCTTATTCTTATTCTTATTCTTATTCTTATTCTTATTCTTATTCTTATTCTTATTCTTATTCTTATTCTTATTCTTATTCTTATTCTTATTCTTATTCTTATTCTTATTCTTATTCTTATTCTTATTCTTATTCTTATTTTATTCTTATTTTATTCTCATTCTTGTTCTCATTCTTATTCTTATTCTCATTCTTGGTGTGTGTTTTGTTTGTGTCCTCACAAAATCAGCTCCTGTACCTTTCTTTCCTGCACCTCTGAGGTGCAGGAGCAGCCCCAAAAAGCACCAAATAAGTCCCTGTGATCTTTCTCCCATTGAATTATCTCAACTCTTAAATATTCTCTCAACTCTTAAATATTCTCTCAACCCTTAAATATTCTTTCAACCCTTAAATATTCTCTCAACCCTTAAATATTCTCTAAACTCCTAAATACTCTCTCAACCCTTAAATATTCCCTCAATCCTTAAATATTCCCTCAACCCCTAAACATTCTCTCAACCCTTAAATTTGGCTCCCAGGATGTTCTGTGGCAAAGAGCCCCAGGAGCAAGGAGGGTTTTCCTGTGTCCCACCTCATCCCTTCCAGTGCCTGTTCCCGCATTAGGAGGAGCAGGGAATGACCCTTTCCCTCCCCTGTGCTGCCCATAATCCCCCTTTTCCCAGCTGAAGGCTCCTACTTATGTAACCATTCCATACATCCGTTGGTCCTGTCTCCATAATTCCTTCCAGTTGGAAACCACACGGATCCAAAGCCGCCTGGAGCCAGTTTTAGTGAGGCCTTTGCAGCTTCCAGGGCACTTCCAGTGCCCAGTGCCCACCTGGAATGGCACCACAGGCTGGCACCCCCCTCCAGCAGAGCAGAACTCTCTGCCCTTTTCCCCAAACTTTGTGGAAGAGACCTTTGCTCCGAGGTGATGCTGCGGTTTGACCGAAACAAAACCAAAAATCGGGGAAAGCCTCCTTTAAAAAATGGATGTTTGCTGATGAAACCTCGATGGCCAGTGGTCCAACAGTGGCAGCACGTGGTGGCTCTGGGATTCCAGGAAAGCCAGGAGGGAAGAGGTGAGTGGGTTTGGCCATCAGATAAATGGTGGAGGATGGAGGGATATGGGTGGGTATTTAAGGATTTAAAGGAAAAGCTGTGACTGCGGGGCCGGAGCTCCGAGGGGAAGGTCAGGGGGGTGCTGGAGGACACCCAGAGCATCACTTTGGAACCCCCGGCCCCTCAGCGCTGTGGTCCCCGCCCTCCTCACCCCGCGGCCGCAGCAAAAAAAACATCTTAAATTCCAGGATTCTCGGCAAAACCTGCCCGGGCTGGGCTCGGCACTGCCCGGGCCCTTCTCCCCGCGGGGGCCGAGCGGGATTTGGAGCTTCTCCATCCCCTCCGCGGAGCTCCCGCGACCAGCTCCCGACTCCGCCCGGGCCCCACCGGCGCTCCGGGGGGCTGCGGGACCCCCCCTCCGCCCGGCCCCGCGGCACCCCCCGGTCGTCCCGGCCGGGCCCCGCCTTGTGCCGCCGGTGCCGGTGCCGCAGCCGCCCCCGGGAGCGCGAACAAAGGGCCGGGGCGCGGGCGCGGCCCGGCACAGACATCACGTCATCCCGAGCCCCGGCCGCGCACCCGCTCCCCCCGCGACCCCCTCCCCACCCCCGGCACCGGCACCGAGCGCTGGAACCGCCCCAGCGGCGGGAGGGGGGCTCGGCAGCACCCCCGGGGCCGCCCCCGGGAGCGGAGGGGACCGCGGGATGCTCGGGGAGCGGGGCCGGGGGATGCCGAGGGACCGCGGGATGCTGAAGGAGCGGGGCCGGGGGATG
>NW_016690203.1:7763916-7768058 GCF_001604755.1 Lepidothrix coronata | reverse complement strand
TATCTATCTATCTATCTATCTATCTATCTATCTATCTATCTATCTATCTATCTATCTATCTATCTATCTTTTTATTTATTTCCCTCCTGAACTGTTACAGTTTACCATGAAAAAGGGCCCCTTCTCCAAAGCTTCCCCATCCCTGACAGAACGTACCGGGGGGGTTCTTGGGGCCTGGGGCTTTGTGGGGGCTGTTGTTAGTTAATTAATTAATTAATTAATTATTTTATCTGTTTATCTATCTATCTATCTATCTTTTTATTTATTTCCCTCCTGAAGTGTTACAGTTTAGCATGAAAATGGGGCCCCTTTCCCAAAGCTTCCCCCCATCCCTGGTTTATTTATCTGGCTGTTTAGTTATTTATCTGTCTGGATATTGATTTATCTATCTGGTTATTTATCTATCTGTCTATCCGTTTATTTATTTATTTATTTATTTATCTGGTTATTTATCTATTCATCTGGTTATTTATCTGTTATTTATTTATTTATCTGGTTATTTATTCATTTATTTATCTGGTTATCGATTTACTTATCTGTCTGGTTATTGATTTATCTATCAGTCTATCTGGTTATTGATCTATCTGGTTGTTTATTTATCTATCTAACTGGTTGTTTATCTATCTAACTGGTAATTTATCTGTTTATCTATTCATTTATTTATTTTCCTGGGAATTGTTATGGATCAGCGTGAAAACCTTCCCCTTTTCCCAACGTTTCCCCCCAGTCCCTGGAATTGTCCAGAGTCAGGTTGGGGCAGAAGCTGCTCAGAGTGAAGGTGTCCCTTTAATGCCCCTTCCCACCCAAAGCATTCCGTGATTTCCTGACGTGGGAGGCAAACTGAGGGAAATTTCTCCTGAGATAATTTCTCCTGTTCCCACTTTCCCTAAATTCCTCATCCTGTTTTTTTTTTTTCCTGGCTTGTCTCCAGGCTCAGGGATGTGGGGGAATGATCTGCCCAGGGCAGTGAGGGGCTGCTGGAGGCTTTTCCTCTCCCCTGGGATCAACCCCCTGCCCTGCTTTTCTGTGCCAGCCCAGAGCTGGTTTTACTGGGTTCTGCTGTGTTTTCCTACTGGTTTAAGGTGCTCCAGGTTCCAGCTGGGTTTTGGTGGCCCCTGTGAGCCCATCTGAGTGCCAGGACAGGGGGGAAGGGCTTCAAAGTGACAGAAAGTCAGTTCAGATGAAAGATTAGGAAGGAATTTGTCCCTGGGAGGGTGGGGAGGCCCTGGCACAGGTTGCCCAGGGAAGCTCTGGCTGCCCCTGGATCCCTGGGAGTGTCCAAGGCCGGGTTGGAGCAGCCTGGGCTAGTGGAAGGTGGCAGGGGATGGCCTGGGGTGAGCTGCTGAGGTTCCTCCAGACCCAAACCATCCCACGATCCTGTGAAAAAGGGGCACTGCTGCCGTGTTCCTCAGCCCTGGGGAGGCACAGCTGGAGTGTGGGGCCAGTTCCCCTCAGGACAGGAGGGCCATGGAGCTCCTGGAGCGGGTCCAGGGCAGGTTGTGAGGATGCTGAAGGGGCTGGAGCATCTCTGTGACCAGGGGACACCCAGAGGGGACCTCCCCAGGGCGTGTCAGTGCCTGCAGGGGATGGACCAGGCTCTGCTCGGGGCTGCCCAAAAACAGGACACAAAACTGATGCCCACAAGTTCCACCTGGGCACGAGGAAGAAGAACTTCCCTGGGCAGTGCCCCAGCGCTGAACAGGCTGCCCAGTGTCCCTCCCTGCAGATATTCCAGAGCCACCTGGACACATCCCACGTGCTCTGGGATGATCCTGAGCAGGGAGGTGGGACCGGGTGACCCCCTGAGGTCCCTCCCGACCTGCCCCATCCTGGGATTCCCAGGGAATTGTTGCCTCCATCTCTCCTGCTCCTGCAGGGAGCTCCTGGTCTGAGGGAGAGCTGAGTTGGGGCTGGAGGAGGGGGTGGAAGGAGATGATTCCCAGTTTTCCAGGGCTGTGTAACATTGTGGGCCTGCACAGAGCAGGAGGGGAAGGGTTTCCCTGGCCCACAACCCCCTGGCTGTGCCTGCCCCCTGAGCTGGTGGCTGCTGTGGCAGCTGCATTTGCACAACAACCACGTTTTGAACGAACCATCAGGTTTTTGCAGCTGCCTCAGGTGACAGGAGGGGGTTTGAGAAAGCTGCTGGTGGGGGCAGTGAGGCTGAACCAGCAGGAACCACCAGGGGATCTCTTTGTCTGGGACTGTTCCCAGCAGGATGGAGCTGCTGCTGCTGTTTAGTCCACCTGGGTCACTGCCACGGGCTGCTTGTGCCAGGTTTAATGTATTTATGTATTTGAAGTATTTAAACTCTTGCTGGATTTGATGTATTTGGGCCGTGATAAAGTTTTGTGTCTCAACTTTGCTCCGGGACATCTGACCACGGCCTGGTGTGTGCTGTTCCCAGGGAAGATCCCCAAGCTGTTCACAGAGGTGGAAGTGAGTTCCCAGAGGGATCCACATCCCACTGAAACCCCCGAGTCTCCTGGGAGGAGCTCCCTGCAGGGGGCTGGAAGAAATCCTGCCACGACGAAGCCGCCGAAGAACACCAGGGCTGGTGAGTGGCTTTTCATCCCACTGGGCAGGGAACAGCCTCTGGAACTGTGAACACCCTGGTGGGGGCTGTTTAGGGGCAGCATTTTTTTGGCTCTGTGATTCAGTAAACTACAGGTGTCCAAGTGGAACTTGCTGGAGTTGATATCAGCAATTTTTGGTCCCTGAAAACGCTGCTTTTCCTTCAGAGAAAGTCAGGATTCTTGCTTCCATGAGCCAGCAAAGCAGTGCCTGTTGGAAAACACTTTAAATCCTGGAAGCTGCCTCCCGTTCTTGCCGTGTGGTGCCTGGGGTTTGCAGCTTTTTCTCTGGAAAAGGTGCACAGAGGCTGCTGAGGCCGTTCTGTAAAACCAGCCTTGAGGAGGTGGCAGCCACGTGTCCTTGACGTGGCTCAGCCAGCGTTTGAATCCATCATTCCAAAGGCTTCCTGGCTCTTGTGGCTCTCTCCATCTTTCCATCTGGGTGGCCTCCCATCAGCAGGGGGAAGTTTTGCTGCCTCAGGAGCTGCAGGATCCTGGTTTGGGTTGGTTTTTAAACATCCTCTGGGAGGTGCTGAGGGCAGGTGAGGGTTTAGATCCCATCTGTGCTCGCTTTCAGAGGAGCAGGACGGGGAGGACCCGGAGAGGAGGAAGAGGAGGAGGAAGGCAACCAAGAGGAAAAGGGAAGGGAAGAGCCAGGAGGAGGAGGGGCCCCTGTCCTGTGACATCAAGCTGGACGACACCCTGGACCGCACCTTGGAGGACGGAGCCAAACAGCACAACCTGACCGTGGTCAACGTGAGGAACATCCTGCACGTGAGTCCGGGGGGATTCCAGGGGCTGGGGAGAATCATGGGATCATGGAATCAGCTGGGTGGGAAGGGACCTCCGAGATCATCAACCCTTGATCCACTACCACCACAGTTCCCAGCCCGTGGCACTGATGCCACATCCAGTCTCACCTTAAAAACCTGCAGGGATGGAGAATCCACCACTTCCCTGGGCAGCCCATTCCAGTGGCTGATCACTCTCTCTGGAAAGAATTCCTTCCTAATGTCCAACCTAAACCTCCCCTGACACAGCTGGAGACCCTCCTGTCCTGCTGCTGGTTCCTGGGAGCAGAGCCCGACCCCCCCTCCTGTCAGGGAGTTGTGCAGAGTGGGGAGGTCTCCCCTGAGCCTCCTCCTCTCCAGGCTGAGCCCCCCAGCTCCCTCAGCCTCTCCTCACGGGAATTGTGCTCCAGCCCCTTCCCCAGCTTTGCTGCTCTTCCCTGGCCCTGCTCCAGCCCCTCCGTGTCCTTCCTGAGCTGAGGGCCCAGAGCTGGACACGGCACTCGAGGGGAGGCCTCCCAGGGGCACAATCCCTGATCCTGATCCCAAGCCAGGATCCATCGGCCCTCTTGGCCCCCTGGGCACACTCTGGCTCCTGTTCAGCTTCCTGCCCATCACAAATCCCACCTCCCTCAGCCTCTCCTCACGGGAATTGTGCTCCAGACCCTTCCCCGGCCTCTCTGCTCTTCCCTGGCCCTGCTCCAGCCCCTCCATGTCCTTCCTGAGCTGAGGGCCCAGAGCTGGACACGGCACTCGAGGGGAGGCCTCCCAGGGGCACAGTCCC
>NW_016690203.1:7761348-7763170 GCF_001604755.1 Lepidothrix coronata | reverse complement strand
TCCTGATCCCGAGCCAGGCCAGGATCCATCAGCCCTCTTGGCCACCTGGGCACACTCTGGCTCCTGTTCAGCTTCCTGTCCATCCCAAATCCCACCTCCCTCAGCCTCTCCTCACGGGAATTGTGCTCCAGACCCTTCCCCGGCCTCGCTGCTCTTCCCTGGCCCTGCTCCAGCCCCTCCATGTCCTTCCTGAGCTGAGGGCCCAGAGCTGGACACGGCACTCGAGGGGAGGCCTCCCAGGGGCACAGTCCCTGCCCTGCTCCTGCTGCCACCCTGATCCTGATCCAGGCCAGGAGGCTCCAGCCCAGCCTGTGGGTGCTGATGGGAGCACTGGGATTCCTGCACAGGGATGTCTTGGCCACCCATGTCCTGTTGGATCCATAAAGGGAGGATCAGGGGGTGTCCGTGTCACCCGGGCCCTGATTTAGTGGGAGGTGTCGATCCCAATTCCCTTCATTTCCAGTGGCACACGGGGCTGTCTTGCTTTTCCTGAGCAGCAGGAATAACTGAGCTACAAACCGTCCTCTGGGGGAGCAGGTGTAGGCCCTGAGCTGCTGTTTCCTCCCAAAATCCCGATGGAATTCCGGGGGTGCCGACAGAAATGCATCACCCTTCGTTCATGCCCAGGCTTTGAGCCCATCCCATGGCCCCCAGCTGGAAAGGAGCTGCCAGAATTCCTCTGCTGGCAGAGCTCTGCAGTGACCCTCTGACTCTGCCCCTCTTGCTGTGGATTCCAGCCCATCCCAAAGCTGGAGAGCAACAGGAATTATTTTCCCCCAGAAATGGTGCCTTTTTTTTCCCCCTCCCCTGCAGTTGGTGTTGCTCCAGCCCAGGTGATCTCAGATATTTCCCCTTTTTGCCATCCCTGTGGCAGACAACGTGGAGGCTGCCAGGCTGATTCTCTCAGGCAGATTCTGTGCAATAAATTAATTACCATAAATTAATGCCTTTCTCTGTGGGTGCTGGAGTGGTGCAGCACAATTTTTAAAGGGTTCACATATTATAAATGTATAATAATGTAGTTTACTATTCCATACTTTCTACAGAGAATCAGCCCCTTGTTTTGGGAGCCTGTGAGTGCTTAAAGATTGGATTTAATTAGGATTTAAGTTCTCCCGTGCCTGGGAGCAGCTCATTTTGCTGACTGTGTGACAGGACTGGTGACACAATTCCAGGGAAGCCGGTGTGGGCTTTTGTTTTGACTGCTTGGCTTTCTCTCTGCTGGGAATTTATTCTGTGGAGCTTTCACAGGGAATGCAGAGCAGCCTTTTTATCACTGGTTTTTATTGTCTGATCCCTGAACAGTGCTTTTATTTGCAGTGTGATTACAGAGCACGTTGTACACTGATTATTTTCCAGGTGGTTTGTTTTAAGGTTTGTTGTATTTATATTATATTTTCTGTGTCTTTTTAACAAGCAGAATGTAAAGGACACTTTTTTTTTTGTGTTTCCCCCTGCAGGAAGTGATCACCAACGAGCACGTGGTGGCCATGATGAAAGCAGCCATCAGTGAGACAGAGGATATTCCTCTGTTTGTGAGTAAAAAACCTTGTTTAATTTGGTTTTTTTTCAGTTGTTCCAAATGCCTGATGCCCTCACTGGTCTGTCTCTTCAGGGCTGTGGAGAGGGAGAGGCAGAATAGGGGATTTCATTGTAATATTTATTATAATAATTAGGTTTCATTGCCAGATTTATCACCTGGATGAAGGGAGAAGTGTCAGTGTCTGAGTGTCAGTTATAAACAGAATTATGGGGAGTTATTCGTGGTGTCTGAAAGGGGGTGAATTTAAAAAGGGGGTGAATTTAAAAAGGGGGTGAATTT
>NW_016690203.1:7756330-7759813 GCF_001604755.1 Lepidothrix coronata | reverse complement strand
GGTGGTTGGGCACTGACCAGGCTCCCCAGGGCTGCCAGAGCTCCAGGAGGGCTTGGACAACACTCTCAGGGACAGGATTTTGGGGTGTCCTGGGCAGGGCCAGGAGCTGGGTTTGGGTGATCCCTGTGGGTCCCTTCCAGCTCAGGGTGTTCCGTGGCTGGTTTGGGGTCTGGGGCCTCCTGAAGGGAGTTTAGAAGCTCTCACATGGTGGAGTCTTGCAGTGGGAAAAAAACCAGTTAAAAGGGTGTAAAAGAGAGTTGGTTGGAGCTGAGCAGCACAGGGTGAGGGCTGGGCAGGGCAGTGAATCCCTCTGTCCAGAGGCTGCTGCCTGGAGGTCCCAGGAGGGCTTTGGAGCCTTTGGCTGAGCTCTGGTTCTTGCTTGGCCGCTGTGCAGGTCGGGCTCAGGTGCTCCTTTGGTTTAAGAGCCCCCTTTAAGCTGTGGGAACAGCTCTGAAGCAGCTCTGGGGTTTCTGCTCTCCCCAGGTGATCCCGACGTGGAACATTTCCCCCATTAAGAAGGCGAACGAGGTGAAGGTGAGTGGGGTCTTCTGGAGGGCTGGAGCAGCTCCTCTCTGGGCTTTGGGCTGTTCCCTCAGTCAGAAATCTCTGCTCTGACCCTGTTAATCCTCCCCATTAAAAGCTTCCCACCCTGGGACAGCAAAAATTCCTGTCGCCCAAAACGTGACAAATCCCCCCCAGGGTTGTTACTTCAATTTTACTTTTTTCTATTTTTGTACTGATTTCTACCTTTTCCCATAAAATATTTGAGCGAATTGAAGAACTTTGCACGGCCTCTGGCTGCTTGTGCACATTTCCCTGTTCAAAGGCAGGACACGGAGCCTTTCTGATGGGATTTAGTGCCTCCCATAAGTGAAGAAATCACTTCTCTTGTGCTGCAGCCACCCCAGTTTGTGGACATTCCCCTGGAGGAGGATGATTCATCTGATGAGGAGTACCAGCCTGATGATGAGGATGAGGATGAGACTGCAGAAGAGGTGAGTGCAGCCTGTGCAGAGGTCTGAGGCAGGAGAGCCCTCTTTATTTTAACACCCGTGAGTCATCCCGGACCTTCTCGTGATGTTCCTTTGTCGCTCTGTTATTAACCTGGCTAAAAAAGAGCCTCTGAGATGTTGGCTGGAGCAGAGTTTGAGGCCCTTCTGCCTGTCTTGCCCTGCAGAGCCTGCTGGAGAGTGATGTGGAGAGCACGGCCTCCTCCCCTCGGGGGGCCAAGAGGTCCCGGGCCCGGCGCTCGTCCGACGAGGAGGGGGGGACCCCCTGCGAGGTAACCCCGGGGGGGAGCCCCTTCCTCCTTCACAACCAACTCACAGGCCTCGTTCCTGATTTATTGGCCCCAAATCCGGGTGCTGGGTGGATTTGGGGTCCCCCTGCCTTGGCTGCTGCGTGGCTAGTGAAGTCCAAAATAAGCCCTTAAAGCTCTTGGAATGGAAACAGTTGTCTCAGGTGATAGTTATTGTCTCAGATAATGGTTATTTTTCTGGTTATTTCTGGGAGGAGTGCGGGGGAGTTGCTGTCTGTGCTTGGCTCAGGAGGAGAAAGTGGGTTTTGTAAAAGCATGAAGGTGTTTCTGGTGACTCTGGACACCAACACCTCAGTGGGAGTGGAAGGTGCAGAGTGATAAGGACCAAGGATCAGCAGAGAAGGGCAAGACAGTGCCTGAGAGCTGACCCTGCAGTCAGAAAGAGCAATGTTGTATTGATAATTCCCCCTTCTGCTCACCATGGGTTTGGATTCTGCCACAATAACTCGCTTATCAGCTCTAGAAATGTTGAGGCTGATACTCAAACCCTCCAAATATCTCCTTTCCTGCGAGTCTTGACGTTATCTCTGTGCTTTCTGAGAGCCAAAGTGAGTGTAACACGAGGAATCCATTTCCTCCTGAGAAGCTTTTCCCTCCTTCCTTCTTGTGCCAGGCCAGGAAAAAAACAACAACGAAAAAAAAAAGAGACTTTATCCTGTCCTTGGAAATCCGTGCTCTAAATCCAACCTTTTAACACCAAGGCCTTTCTGACTAGGTGGAGAAGGTCACTCCTCCTGCTGTGAGGCACATCAGTGCCGAGGTTGTTCCCATGGGGCCTCCACCACCTCCCAAACCCAAGCAGAGCAAGGACAGCACGTTCATGGAGAAGCTGCACGCGGTGGACGAGGAGCTGGCCTCGAGCCCCGTGTGCATGGACTCCTACCAGGTACAGCCCGGGGGGTCACTTGGGCCAAAACTGGGCAGAAATCAGGTGGATTTCTGGTGCTTTCTGCCCCTGCTTTCAGTGCATTCTGCTCTCCTTTAAATCACAAATGGAGCCCTGAGCAGGCTGGGCTGGGGGAGGGTGTCCCCTGTTGGGACAGGGTGATCTTTAAGGTCCCTTTAAGGTCCCAAACCCTTCTGTGGGTCTGTGATCCTGTGGAATTGCATCTCCACAGTGGCTCTGTGGGAGAACAGAAGTAGCTATAGTGTCTATATGTATAAATATATATATAAAATATATATATATTCTATAGATAAAGAAGGAATGTTGTCAGTGACATAGACTTTTAGTTTCTTGTAACTACACTTTGTGTTTGTGCCCACGAGTCTCTCACTGCCTTTATTTTGGCTGTTAATGCACCTCTCTGACATTTACAGCACTAAGGAGAATAGTTCTCCTTTTTGCAAGCAGTCCTGTTGGCTGAGTTGTGTTTTGCAGGAACAGTTTTTACTATTTACTATTAACTGTTTACTATCAGCTCTTTACTAGCTGAGGAAATTGGTTGTCCAGTTTATTGGGAACTGAGCTCAGTTCCAAATTGGAGCTGAGGAAATTGCTTGTCCAATACCATTTACTATGAACTATTTACTATTAACTGTTTACTATTAACTGTTTACTATTAACTGTTTACTATTAACTGTTTACTATTAACTGTTTACTATTAACTGTTTACTATTAACTAACCCTTTACTATTAAGTATCTATTTACTATCAATTGTTTACTATCAACTCTTTACTATCAACTATTTACTATCAACTATTTACTATCAACTCTTTACTATCAACTAACTCTTTACTATCAACTAACTCTTTACTATCAACTAACTCTTTACTCTCAACTCTTTACTCTCAACTCTTTACTCTCAACTATTTACTATAAACTAACTCTTTACTATCGACTCTTTACTATCAGCTCTTTACTATCAACTGTTTTCTCTCAACTATTTACTCTCAACTATTTACTCTCAACTAACTATTTACTATTAACTATTTACTATCAACTAACTATTTACTATTAACTATTTACTATTAACTATTTACTATCAACTAACTATTTACTATCAACTATTTACTATTAACTATTTACTATCAACTATTTACTATTAACTATTTACTATCAACTAACTATTTACTATTAACTATTTACTATTAACTATTTACTATCAACTAACTATTTACTATCAACTATTTACTATTAACTATTTACTATTAACTATTTACT
>NW_016690203.1:7749436-7755022 GCF_001604755.1 Lepidothrix coronata | reverse complement strand
ATGGGGCTTGGAGCAACTTGGGATGGTGGAAGGTGTCCCTGCCCGTGGCAGTGGGGTGGAACAAGATGGTCTTTAAGGCCCCTCCCAACCCAAGCCATCCTATGATTTTTGTTGAAAACCCAAAGCTTTGTTTTCTGTTCATACCTGATGTCCTCGGGAGCCTTTCCTGCCCCAACTTCCCTCATCTCCCCCAGGGACCTCGGTGAGAGTTTTCAACCCTCAGGGCCCTCACTTGGGAATATTCACTGTCCAGCACAAAGGAAAGGGGTGGGTTTAACCCCTTGTGCTGCATCCTGAGCACCTACACCTGACCCTGAGCGTGTCCTGCTCCTTGAGAGGGACCTGTTTGGGGAGAAACAGCTTTTTGTTCTTTGGGAAAGAACAGGGACAGGCTTTGGGGCTCGACCTCCTGTTCATCCTGTGTTTGCTGGTTGCCCACAGCTGGTTCCAGTCGATTTTCACCCGTGTGAATTGAACATAAAACACAAACTGAGCTCCTGTTACTGTGTGAAACTAAACTTGGGTGAAACTCTGGTCCCAGGGAATCCAGCTGGCCCTTTAAAACGGGACAGGCAGCAATTCCAGCCCTTCCTGTGCAGGGTCAGGCAGGGAACAAAGTGCTCCTGGGTGGCCCTGGGGCAGGGGAGTGACACCCCCAGATGTGCTTCCCCTCAGATGAAGCTGATGATGATGATGACCCCGAGTACAACTTCCTGGAGGATCTGGACGAGCCGGACACGGAGGATTTCAGGAACGACCGTGCCGTGAGGATCACCAGTGAGTTCCTGGGGAATCCCTGGGGAATCCTGGGGAATCCCCCCCTCCTGGCTCCTAGTTCACCCGGGGAAGGGTTTTGTTGCGAGGATTTCTGCAGTGGAGGGTGATTAAAATCTGCAGCTTTTGGCTTTGTGGGAGCTTCACCCCACGGCAAAGCCCGAGCAGCAATGTTTGGGTGGTGATAATAAACCTGGAAGCTTCAGCCAGTTCAGGCTTGAATTAAATTTTCTCTTAAGTCCTCTCAGTCTTCAACTTACTTTATAAAGATACCACTTTCCACCTTTGCAGCAAAGCACAGTTCCTTCGGGTGTTATTACAGGTTAACATAACTTTGAATTCAGTTGTGAAAACGAGGGTTTATATTGTGGTTTTGAATCCAAACAATCTCAGTGAAGTATTTTTGGCCCAGAATTAAAAAGGGAATTATCAGGGGCCTTTCCTGTTTGGTCCTCTCTGCTAGAGGAGGGTTTGCCTTTGTGAGGGAAATTCCTTAGATGACTTAATATCATGACAGGATTGCTGAGTGTTTCTCAGAAGAGGAGGAATATTCACACTTCTTTTTGATTTTTGCTTGCAGAAAAGGAAGTGAATGAACTGATGGAGGAGCTGTTTGAGACAGTGAGTGATGGGCTGAGGGAAAGAGCTGTTGGATGTGACATGAGATGAGGGGAGGCACCAAGGGGTGGGCTCTGGGGAGGCCACAGCAGGGTCAGTTTAGGCTTGGGATCATCTGCAGGAACTCCCTGAAGTGCCTGCAGAGGTGGATGTCTGTGCTGAGAGGCTTCTCCTGAGCTTTATTAGCTGAAGGCAGTGGGAATGTGTTCCCTGGCTGTTCCCCCCTGGACTGTGGCTCCCTGTTCTCTGCAGTTCCAGGACGAGATGGGTTTCTCCCACATGGAAGACGAAGGCCCCGAGGACGAAGACGCTGTCACCGAGTCCAGGCCGAGCTTTAACACCCCCCAGGCCCTCAGGTGGGAGCCTTTGGTTGTGGGGGAAAAGAGAGGAGCTGCCCGGGCAGCTCAGAGAGCTCTGGGATGTTTTAATTTGTGGGATTGGGCGTGGGGCTGCCTGGGCAGCTCAGAGAGCTCTGAGACGTTTTTATTTGTGGGCTTGGACACGGATTGGACACTTGACCCTCTTTTTTCCGGGTGCCACGTTTAACTTTGCTGGTTGTGATGCATCTGGAGGAGGTGACAGTGGTGACAACGTGTCCTTTCAGAGAGAGACACGTTCAGAAGAGTGTCTGCACTCAAACACTGGTGCTGCCTGTTCTGCAAACAGCCAAGGCCTCTCAGAGTGGTGACGGTTCCCAACAAGGCAGGAGGATTCTGTCCCTGCTTCTTCACCTCTGTGCTGAACAGAGAGTCACAGAATGGTTTGGGTTGGGAGGAACCTAAAGGATCAACTAATTCCACCCCCTGCCATGGGCAGGGACACCTTCCACTAGCCCAGGTTGCTCCAACCTGGCCTTGGGACACTTCCAGGGATGGGGAATCCATAATTCCCTGGGCAACCTGTGCCAGGGCCCCCCCAGCCTGGCAGGGAAGGGTTTCTTTGTAACATCCAGTCTGAATCTTCATCTTCTTAAAGGGGAGGGTGAGGTTCTCTTGCTGCCCTGGTGGGTTTGGGGTGGCAAGGGAGGGACACCTGAGGGTTTGACCTTCAGCTGGAGTGAATAACTTGGGTGTAATGTTGGCCCTTCCATGGAAAACGGGGCCTGGGACAGCTCAGGGCTGGGAATGAAGTGACTCTAAAGGTTGGAAATTGGCTTTTGATGATTTTTGGGTTGTGTTCAACAGCACCTTGAAGAGGAGAGGGGCTAAAGCAGCTCCATCCCTGGGCTGGACGGGGCTTGGAGCAACCTGCTCTAGAGGGAGGTGGAATGAGAGGAGCTTTGAGTCCCTTCCCACCCAAACCATTCCACGATTTCTTTCTGGGTGATGACAATTCCTCTGTATTTGCCAGCTGCAGGCCCTGGAAAAGGAGGGGCTGCAGGAGCAGTGGGGTCTCCTTATTTATGGGGCAGAGCAGCTCGAGGTGCAGCTGTGTCTGTTTGGGAAGGGAGCTAAAGTGAAGGCTGGAGTTCCTGGATGCTCCCTCTGGGATGAGCAGTGCCAGAGGGGAGCTCAGCAACTGTAAAACCAGCTACAGGCTGAAAAGCCAGGCAGCTTTATTCCCTCTTTTATTATTTTTATGCATTTGGGTTTGATTTTTATGCATTTGGGCGTTTTATTAGTTTTCCCTTAGTGGGCAGTTCTGCAGTTGTTTCTTCCCTGGTTTTCTTTGCCCACAGGATTTTCAGATGTCCCATAAAACATCTTTATTTGCCGGGTTTGTTGTTGTTTTTAAGATACCCTGCATTAGGAGCATCAGTTGACTTACAACTGACTTCAGGCCTGTTAGGGAAGGGAGGGTGATAACCAACAGAAATCAGGGTATTAACTGGTGTAGCTAAAATAAAATAGATAAAAATGAAATCATAAGTAAAGCAGGGCATGGCTGAAACTGTTTTTGAAAGGGTGGTGGCAAATAAATCCTCTTTTCTGCTACTTGTTGTGGGGTCTCTAGCAGAGTCCTCTGCATAAGGTTGGGTAGTAATTTATTTGTTTGTTTTTTTTTTAATAAAGTGACAGCTTTTGGAGCAGCCTGAGGTCTTTCTGGAGACCCTCCAGGTGATAAAATGCCCCCCAAAAATACCTTGAGGAGACGATCAGCAGTGCAGGGGTGGGTCAGAAGACTTACCCAGTGTAAATAACTGGGTGTTTTTCAAATTGGGGAGTGTTTGAGGAGCACAGTGAATGAACTGTGATGAATCCCAGATAGAGCAGAATATTCTGGATCAGTGGGAAGGGGTTTGAAACCCTTGGTTTGTTGTATTTTGCTCTCCCTGGCTGCAAACAGGTTCGAGGAGCCTCTGGCCAACCTGCTGAACGAGCAGCACCGGACGGTGAAGGAGCAGCTGGAGCAGCTGAGGATGAAAAAGTCCTCCCTCAAACCACCCCAGGAGGCTGAAAAATCAAAACCCCCAAGCGAGAAGCCCCTGCAGAGCCTTGTCCTGGACAGTGCCCAGAGGAAGAGGCTCCAGCAGCAAATGCAGCAGGTAATTAATTAAATGTGAGGTGGTCTGAGCTGATGAACCTTTGCTGGGGGCCCTGGGAGCCCAGGGCACAGCAAGGCTTTGCTTCCTTAAAGGAATTCCTTGGAAAAGCTGCATCTGGCTGTTGTTGGGGATTGATTGCACATGGAAGGACAATTGGAATTGAGTGTGTGAATCAGAGCTGCTTTCTGGGCATCTCTTCTCACATTGGCCACCTTGGAATCCTGGCTCTGATCTGTCCAAATCCTCTGCTTTCATCACCTTCTTTAGCACTGTCTGTCCAAATCCTCTCTTTTCAACACCTTCTTTATCACTGTCTGTCCAAATCCTCTCTTTTCAACACCTTCTGAGAATGTTATTCCTGATCTGATTTAGATTCTTCTTTTTTCCCCCCCTCCCACCACAAAAAAACTGTAAAACTTCAGAAATGGGCAGTTCTGAGAGATGAAGTTGCTGAAGAAATAGAGATGTGTTTATTTAGGGGAAAAAAAAAAAGTCCCCTCTGTGTGGGTTGTTTTGGTTGTGAGGTTTTGGCACAAAAGCTGGGAGACTGCCCCGAGATCACACAGACAGTGGGTTCAAAATCCGTGTGTTAAACTTCCTGCCAGTGGGTGTCAAACTGTCCCCTCAGTTTTCTGTTGTTCAGAGGGTGTTTTTGCAGACAGGGCTTTTTGGGGTGCTCTCTCGTGCCTCTGGACTTGTGCTTTTCAAGTTTTTTGATTTCTGATACGCTGAAAAAAACCCAGCTTTGTGTGATTTTTCTTCTTTTATTCTTCCAGCACGTTCAGCTCCTGACCCAAATCCATCTCCTGGCCAGCTGCAACCCTGCCCTGAGCTCCGAGGCCAGCACCACCAGGATGTTTTTGGTGAGGATGTGCCTGAAATCAGAGCTGCAGGAGCTCCAGTACCTCGTTGGGATGAGCACTGGAGACGTTTGGAGGGATTCATTTGTTTGGTTAATCCCGTCAAACTGAGAGAGGAGCCTTGGAAAGGTTCCAGGGAGTGGGGGGGGAGTTACAAACAAATAAAAGTCCTGGAATGGTTTGGGTTGGGAGGGACCTTAAAGACCGTCCAATCCCAACCCTCTGGAATGGGCAGGGGCACCTTCCACAGGAGCCTTGGGCACTTCCAGGGATGGAATAACCTGGGCCAGGGCCTCGCCTCCCTCTGGTCCTGCTCAGAAATAAGGATTTAATGCTGTTTTTTTTGCATTTGTTCCCTGCCTTCCCCACGGAGGGCAGGTCTGTGACCCCTCTGTGTGTCCTGTGACCCACCTGTCTGTGTGTCCTGTCACCTGTCTGTGTGTCCTGTCACCTGTCTGTGTGTCCTCTGCCCTGTCTGTGTGTCCTCTGCCCTGTCTGTGTGTCCTGTCACCTGTCTGTGTGTCCTCTGCCCTGTCTGTGTGTCCTCTGCCCTGTCTGTGTGTCCTCTGCTTTGTCTGTGTGTCCTCTGCCTTGTCTGTGTGTCCTCTGACCCATTTGTCTGTGTGTCCTCTGACCCATCTGTCTGTGTGTCCTCTGACCCATCTGTCTGTGTGTCCTCTGCCTTGTCTGTGTGTCCTCTGACCTGTCTGTGTGTCCTCTGCCCTGTCTCTGTGTCCTCTGACCCATCTGTCTGTGTGTCCTCTGCCCTGTCTGTGTGTCCCCTGCCCTGTCTGTGTGTCCCCTGCCCTGTCTGTGTGTCCCCTGCCCTGTCTGTGTGTCCCCTGCCCT
>NW_016690203.1:7746335-7748347 GCF_001604755.1 Lepidothrix coronata | reverse complement strand
GTCCTCTGCCCTGTCTGTGTGTCCTCTGCCCTGTCTGTGTGTCCTGTCACCTGTCTGTGTGTCCTCTGCCCTGTCTGTGTGTCCTCTGCCCTGTCTGTGTGTCCTGTCACCTGTCTGTGTGTCCTCTGCCCTGTCTGTGTGTCCTCTGACCTGTCTGTGTGTCCTGTCACCTGTCTGTGTGTCCTGTCACCTGTCTGTGTGTCCCCTGCCCTGTCTGTGTGTCCCCTGCCCCGTCTGTGTGTCCTCTGCCCTGTCTGTGTGTCCTCTCACCTGTCTGTGTGTCCCCTGCCCTGTCTGTGTGTCCCCTGCCCTGTCTGTGTGTCCTCTGCCCTGTCTGTGTGTCCTCTGCCCTGTCTGTGTGTCCCCTGCCCTGTCTGTGTGTCCCCTGCCCTGTCTGTGTGTCCCCTGCCCTGTCTGTGTGTCCCCTGCCCTGTCTGTGTGTCCTCTGACCTGTCTGTGTGTCCTCTGCCCCATCTGTCTGTGTGTCCTCTCACCTGTCTGTGTGTCCTCTCACCTGTCTGTGTGTCTGGCCCCTCAGAGCGAGCTGGGGAACTTCGCCCGGAGCTCGACCCTGCTCCGCCTGTCGCTCCACCCCAAATTCCAGACCCTGTTCCAGCCCTGCAACCTGCCGGGAGCGCTGAGGCTGGTGGAGGATTTCCATGCCCAGGTGCCCGTGGACTGGAGCCCCAGGAAGGCCGTCAAGAAGAACAACGGTAGGTGAGGGGAGGGCAGGGGAGGGGTTTCCAGGGAGGTCATTCCGTGTGTTGTGGGAACTTCCCAAGTCCCTTTTCCCTCCAGGCTGTCAGTGCTGACCCCCCCAGTCCTGCAGCTCCAGTGCTGACCCCCCCAGTCCCAGTGCTTCCAGTTCCCTGCCCAGCTCAGCACTCGGGGGGTGGTGCCCCCAGGGAGGGACTCCCAACCAAACCAGGAGATGGATGGGTTGGGTTGGATTTGGGGTAGAAACCCTTCCCTGGGAGGGTGGGGAGGCCCTGGCACAGGATGCCAGAGGAGCTGTGGCTGCCCCTGGATCCCTGGGAGTGTCCAAGGCCGGGCTGGAGCAGCCTGGAATAGTGGGAGGTGTCCCTGTCCCTACCACTTCAAAGTCCCTTCCATCCCAAACCATTTCAGCATTCCAAGAATTAATTAATTTTTTTTGGTGAGGTATTTTTAGATAAAACCACCCCCTCGGCTCCTTTTTTGCTTCCTAATCTTACAACAGAATAAAGCACCTTAAACAACCTGCTGACTTTTATTTACCATCATAATCCAGCCACTTATTGTCCTGCAGATGATATTTGGAGCTGCAAAAGTCCATCAGGGGGCAGTGAAACTGGAATTAATTGTTCCAAACGTGTTGGTCAACACACATCAAGGAAATACTCCTTTCCTTGGGGGGGAAAAAAAAGGCTTTAAGAACTGCTTCAAACATTTGGTTTGGGATTTTGCTGCTGCTTTCGAGAGGGAACTCATTGGAAATACTTCCAAGAGCTTTTTCATTATATATATAATATATATCTCTATATAAATATATAGATAGAGATGATATATAGATATATAGATATACATAGATAGATACAGATAGATATAGATAGATATAGATATAGATATATACATAGAGATATAGATATAAATATATAGGTATGAATATATAGATATATAGGTATAAATATATAGATATAAATATATAGATATAGATCTATAGATATAAATATATAGAAATAGATATAAATATATAGATATGGATATATCTATATGAATATATAGATATATAGATATTAATATATAGATATGAATATATAGGTATGAATATATAAATATAGATATATAGGTATGAATCTATAGATATAGATATATAGATATAAATATATAAATATAACTATGTAAATATAAATATATAGGTATGAATCTATAGATATAGATATATAGATATAAATATATAAATATAACTATGTAAATATAAATATATAGGTATGAATCTATAGATATAGATATATAGATATAAATATATAAAT
>NW_016690203.1:7730920-7746090 GCF_001604755.1 Lepidothrix coronata | reverse complement strand
AGGTGCTGGGATGGAATAAGTAGGTGCTGGGATGGAATAAGTAGGTGCTGGGATGGAATAAGTAGGTGCTGGAATGGAATAAGTAGGTGCTGGGATGGAATAAGGAGGTGCTGGGATGGAATAAGGAGGTGCTGGAATGGAATAAGTAGGTGCTGGGATGGAATAAGGAGGTGCTGGGATGGAATAAGCAGGTGGTGGGATGGAATAAGGAGGTGCTGGGATGGAATAAGTGGGTGCTGGGATGGAATAAGTAGGTGCTGGGATGGAATAAGTGGGTGCTGGGATGGAATAAGTAGGTGCTGGGATGGAATAAGTGGGTGCTGGGATGGAATAAGTAGGTGCTGGGTTGGAATAAGTGGGTGCTGGGATGGAATAAGGAGGTGCTGGGATGGAATAAGCAGGTGCTGGGATGGAATAAGCGGGTGCTGGGATGGAATTCCTGCTCCAGACGTTTGTGGAGGAGCATTTCCGGGGTGCAGATTTTGGGGAAGCGGCTGGAAGGCTTCTCACCCCCTGCCCTCCTTCTTTCCCCCCTGCCCAGTTTGTTGGCTCTGGGGCTGAAACATTTCGAGGGCACCGACTTCCCCAAGCCCCTGATCAGCAAATACCTCCTGCCCACCAAAACCGCCCACCAGCTCACGGTGAGGATCAAGAACCTCAACATGAACCGGGCCCCCGACAACATCATCAGGGTAAGGGCACGGCCACCTCGGTGGGCACGCCAGCAGGGAGGGGCTGGCTCTTCCAGGAGCCCTGGTTTTTGGGCTGGCACTTAGGAGAAAATGTCACCCCCTCGTTAGCAGCCAGGGGTTATTCCAGGAGGTTTTATCCCCTGGGATTTGCAAGTTGTTGGTTTGACTCTTTAGAGCCCAGCACGGTCCTGGTGCCACTGTTCTCTAAGTAATGCTGGTGAAAAATCATAAATACAAGCTTTTGAGTAGCAAAATGTAATAAATACAAGCTTTTGAGGAGCAAAATGTAATAAATACAAGCCTTAGAGGAGCAAAGGTGGAATAAATACAACCTTTAGAGGAGCAAAGGTGGAATAAATACAAGCTTTTGAGGAGCAAAAGTGTAATAAATACAACCTTTGAGGAGCAAAAGTGTAATAAGTACAACCTTTTGAGTAGCATAGAAGTGCTGCCTGCAGGTGAAGGTCCAGCAGGGCAATAATCCTGTCCCGCTGCTGGAGAGAGAGTAAGGACCAGAAACACTTAAACCAAGTTTTCCTGGACCTCATCTACGACCTCCTGCTTTCTCTGAGGGCAGCCAGGCTGGCCGAGAGCTCTGCTTCAGCCTTGGGGGTTGATTTTTCATGTTCCTGTGGGTAGAACCTTGTTAAAGGAGTGATGAGAATCACTTTATTGCACAGTCTCTCTCCCCCACCCCGCCCTGGACGGGTGGAATTGTCTGGAATTCCCTCCTGTCTCCTCACAGTACTACAAGAAGACAAAGCAGTTGCCTGTGCTGGTGAAGTGCTGCGAGGAAATCCAGCCCCACGAGTGGAAACCGCCTGTGGAGAGGGAAGAGCATCGCCTGCCCTTCTGGCTGAAGGTGCTTCTTCATCCCCTTCATGTTCTGCATCGCTGTTGGGTTGATTTCCTGTGGGTTTTCCTTGGTTTTCCTTGCATTTCTTGTGGGTTTTCCTTGCATTTCTTGTGGGTTTTCCTTTCTCTTGTGTGTTTTCCTCATGAGTTTTTCCCTTGGGTTTCCCCCAAGGAGTTGGAGGCCTGGAGGAGGACAAGCAGTGTCTGGGGAAGGAACCAGACTCAGATGCCATAAAATCCAGTTCTCCTGACCACCCACTGCTCCAGGGGGAATTTTCCTTCCCACAGAAATCCCACGTTTACTAAAGCAAACTTTGTGAAGCAATTTATTGTTATTTCTCTCAGGATCTCTCAATAATTTGGTGGTTTCTCTCAGGATCTCTCAATAATTTGGTGGTTTCTCTCAGGATCCCTCAATAATTTGGTGGTTTCTCTCAGGATCCCTCAATAATTTGGTTGTTTCTCTCAGGCTCTCAGAGTCTTTTAAAGGCTCATGAATTTAAAGCAATATTAAGCAACATAGAGCAGTATGAAGTAAACAAAAACCCACTTGCAAAGGCAAGTTGCTCTCTGTCCCCTTCTGTGGTGCTGTGGGAAGGTGGGAATACGGGAGCAGCCCGTAAATAACAAATCCTAATAAATCCTTGCTCCCTCAGGCGAGCTTGCCCTCCATCCAGGAGGAGCTGAAGCAGCTGGCAGAAGATGCCAAGGAGGCGCCGGGTTCGCCTGCTGCAGAGCCCGTCTTTTTGGGGGCAGGAAAGGAAACTTCAGACGCAGAGCACGAGGAGAAATACCCTCTGCTCATGCCCAAGGGGCTCGTCCTGACCCTGAAGCCCTTGGCCAACCGGTTCTCGCGGCGGGCGTGGAGGAGGCAGAGGTCCTCGGCCCTGAAGCCCGTCCTGATCCGCCCCAACCCCGGCCTGCAGCCCAACTCCAACGCTGTCAACATCCAGAAGGCTGTGAAGTTGTCCCAGTCGGAGGCTCCTCCCAGCAAAGTTCTGCTCCAGGTTCCTCAGCCGATCCAGCCGGCGCCGGTTGTCCCGGCGGTGCCGGGAGTGCAGCCCCTCAACGTCCCGGCGGTGGTGGGAGGTGGGGACGGCCTGGAATTCCAGAACGTTCTCCCCGCCGTGCCCCCGGACTCCAGACAAGCCTTCTCGGCTGCCGTGCCACCGGCTCTGGTGTCCTCGGACCCCGCCGCTCTCCAGCCCAAGCTGATGCTCCCGGCGCTGGCCGGGACCAAATCCCGCAGGCCGTGCGTGCGCAGGGGCTACCAGAGGAAAAAAGGGACCAAACCCGCCCCGCTGATCAAACCCTCCCCTCTGATCCAGCCGTCCCCCGTCATCCTGACCGTCCCCGCCACCACGGTGAAGGTGCTCAACATCGGCAACGGCTGCAACGTGATCCAGCCCCTCGGCACCGCCGTGGGCCGGGGCCCGCAGGCCATCCCGGTCACCACCCTGCTGGTGAACCCGGCCCCCTTCCCGTGTCCCTTGAACCAGCCCCTGGTGACCTCGTCCATCCCGTCCCTGATCGTCTCCCCGAGCCCCGTGGGTCTCTCGGCAGCGCCGGCCGTGGGTGAGGGCGAGGAGCAGCTGACCCTGGTCCCCACCGGGAGCGGCGGAGGCCGTGGGTACCCCACGGGAGAGCCCCAGGTGGAACCCCCGGAGCTCTGCGTTCCCCGCTCCTCCCTGTCCCCCCAGGGGGAACGTGGCACCAATCCTGCCCCTGCCCAGGACAAGGGGAGCGAGGGCGAGTGCTGGGCAGCGGGACAAGGGGACGGGAGCTCCGCGGAGCCGCTGCCCGTGGCGGAGCTGCTGCCTCGCCTGGAAGATCCGGGCGAGGCGGCGAAAACCCAGCCCGAAGAGCCCGGTGGGGCTCCCGGGGAGGCAAACCCGGGGCAGAAGAGGGCAGAAGAGGTGAAGGAGGAATTCCTGCTGGGCCTGGGCCAGGAGCTGAACGTGGAGGCCGCGTGTGCGAGGAAGGAGGAGAAGGAGAAGGGGGAGGAGGAAGGCCGGGCCCTGCAGTCGCCTCCCCGGGGGGAGCAGCAGAGCGAGGCGGCGGCTCCGGGGCCCCCGGGGAGCGGCGAGTCCCCCGGGAACCCCCCGTGCCCCGGCGAGGGCGAGGCCGAGTTCAGCAGCCCCCTGGGCCGGCCCGAGGACTCGTCCAGCATCGACGGCCAGTCCGTGGGCACCCCGGCGGGGCCCGAGGCCGCGGGGGACAGGGAGGGGCAGGAGGAGGAGGAGGAGGATGACTTCGATGATTTCACCCAGGATGAGGACGAGGAGATGTCATCGGCCTCCGAAGAGTCCGTTCTGTCAGTGCCGGAGCTCCAGGTAAAAACAAAACCTTTTAAAAGGCTCGCCGGTGGAACTGTGGGTGTCCTGAAACACCCCCTGGGCTCAGGGCACAACAGGTGGGAGTTCAGCTGGAAAGGTGGGATGAAAGCTCTGGAGTAACACTTCTGAAAAAAAATACATATATAAATAAATTGATTAATTAATTCATTGATTGGTAACAGCCACCACAAACCCCAGGCCCCAAGAGCCTCCCCCTTCCCGGTACCTTCCACCAGGGATGAGGGGAAGCTTTGGGAGAGGGACATGTTTTTGTGCTAAATTGTGACACTTCAGGAGGGAAATAAATAAAAAAATAGACAGATAGATAAAATAATTAATTAATTAACTAATAACAGCCACCACAAACCCCCAGGCCCCAAGAACCCCCCTTTCCCAATACCTTCTGCCAGGGATGGGGGCAAGCTTTGGGAAAGGGGCCTGTTTTCACTTCAGGAGGGAAATAAATAAAAAGCTAGATACATAGATAGGTAGATAAAATAATTAATTAATTAACTAATAAAAGCCTCCACAAACCCCCAGGACCCAAAGCCACCCTCCCCTTCCTGGTACCTTCCACCAGGGATGAGGGGAAGCTTTGGGAAAGGGGCCTGTTTTTATGCTAAACTGTGACACTTCAGGAGGGAAATAAATAAAAAAATAGATACATAGATAGATAGATAGACAGATAAAATAATTAATTAATTAACTAATAACAGCCTGCACAAACCCCCAGGCCCCAAGAGCCCCCCTTTCCCAATGCCTTCCACCAGGGATGGGGGGAAGCTTTGGGAAAGGGGCCTGTTCTCGTGCTAAACTGTGACACTTCAGAGGGAAATAAATAAAAATATAGACAGATAGACAGACAGACAGATAGATACCTTGGCATCGTGCTGTTCACAGAGGAATTGGACACCAGGTTTTCCTGAGCAGATTTCAAGTCCAAAGCTGAGGGAGGGTATTGAAAATACACAGATTTAAACTCCTCAGCGAGGCTGCTCTTTAACAAGAAGTGCTTCGAGTGACAGTTTATTTTCCAGGTCACAGTTCCAGCAGGCCTGTAAGAGCCAAGATTGACCCTTGTGGAATCCCACCTCTAACTCAAGGCCTGACCTGCTGAATGGCAGAGTCTGAAATTTTAATTTTTCGCAGTAAAAAAAAAAAACCCCGGGCGGCTCTGGAGGGTTTTGAATTCTGTTCCTTCCTGGAATTTTGGGCAGATGCTGGTCTGTGAAGTTGGCTCTTGGAATCGTGGTGCAGGGAGGGGGTTACTGAAGGATATTTAAACAGTAAAATTAAACAATGTGATGTTCTGTCATTGCTTTCTAAGGAGACCATGGAAAAACTCACTTGGCTCGCAACAGAGAGACGTCTGAGCCAGGAGGGGGATTCCGAAGAGGAGAATTCCCAGGAAGAGAACTCTGAGCCTGAGGAAGAGGAGGAGGAGGAAGGGGAAGGGATAGAGAGTTTACAGAAGGACGATGAAACGTGTGGAGATACCTCAGAGGAGCCCAAATCTGCCTTCACGCTGGCAAAGGCAGCTTCCCCCCAGGTGGAGACCCACAGGATTCCAGCAGGTGAGGGCTGGGGGTTTGCTGGGAGCTGCTCTTCCATGGAAAGCAGGAGCTTTCAATGAAATTAAACCCTTCCTGGTTTGATTTCACTGAGTGTGTCTGAGCTCTGGGCTGCTTTTAACCTGGAACTGCAATTCTGTGACTCAGTCCCAGCCCTGTGAAATCAGGGCCCACGGAGGTCCTGGCACGTGTGAGCCGGGGGCCCTCGGTCCATCTGAAAGTGTTTGTGCCTCAAAAACCTGCAGGCAGATTTGGGGTTTTGTGTCAGCTCCTACCCAGTTGTAAGAACAACATTAAACAGCCAAATCTTTGCTGAGCTGGGTTTTGTGTGATGGGGAAAAAGAAATGAAACAAAACAACAGCTCGACAGACTCCAGCAAAGTGGGAGATGAACTCGAGGAGTTGGACCTCAGCCCATTAAACCAACAGATTCCTGAGGCTAAAGCCATAAAAATCTTGATGTAACACCTCTTAGTACCCTGTTTCCTTCCTTACTGTGTGTGATTTTAGCTCTGTTGTGTAAATAATGAGCTAAAAGAGTCATTTGCAGAGCGAACAGCCAGCTCTGATGCTCTTCTTGTATCTCTGTCCCCCCCATGATTGCTCTGCCCTGGAGTGCAGGACTCTGGTGGGTTTTGGCAGGTTGGAGCTGAGGAACAGCTCGTGGATGTATCCAGAGGTTTCTCCTGTCAGATGCTGTGAAAACAAAGGGGCAGTTTAAGGTTTTGGCCAGCCTGACTCCTGGGAACTGTGTTGCCCCTGCACTTCCAGGGGAGACAGGGACTCACCACTGGCTCTGGAAGCTGCCTTTCTGTTGGAATGTTGCCCTGTGTGCCACCAACTCACCCTGTGCTCCCTCCCAGGAGAGAACCTGAAGGCCCCTGGGAAGGGCAGGAGCTCCCACAGGACCAGGAACAAGCGGGGCCGGGCCCGGGCCAGCAAAGACACCTCGAAGCTGCTGCTGCTGTATGATGAGGACATCCTGGAGAGGGATCCCCTGAGGGAGCAGAAGGACCTGGCCTTTGCCCAGGCCTACCTGACCAGGGTAAGGGACACTGGGGGTGCCCTGGCACAGAACTGAGCCCCGGCTCTGCCAGGTCCAACTGGGAGCACTGGGGTGGGGTTGTTTCTCCTCACACCCCCCGTGTGTGACCCTTCACTTCCCAAACTCTCTCTGTCCTGACCTGTGGGTTTTCTTGCTTTCTGTCCTGTGTGGGGGAGGTGGGAGTGAAGGATTTGAGGACTCCACAGCACCAGACCCCTCTGAGCTTGGGAGCTCTGTGGTCCTGCTTGAGTTCCCCTCTCCCGGGAGCAGTTCAGGTTTATCCTTAAGGAAGAGTTGGCTCAACAAAACTGGAAGCACTGTGTTAGTTCTGGGTAGGAGGAGATCAAAGATTACCAGGGTACAGGAATTTAGGAAGAAATCCTTCCCTGTGAGGGTCGAGAGGCCCTGGCACAGGTTTCCCAGAGAAGCTGTGGCTGCCCCTGGATCCCTGGGAGTGTCCAAGGCCAGGTTGGAGCAGCCTGATCTAATGGGAGGTGTCCCTGCCCATGGCAGAGAGGTGAAATGAGCTGATCCCTTCCAGCACAAGGTATTCCATGATTAACTTGTTTCCTTCCTGGGTGTCACCGAGTCCTGTTGCTCCTTCCAGGTCCGTGAGACGCTGCAGCACATCCCGGGGAAATACGAAGACTTTCTCCGTGTCATCTACGAGTTTGAGATCAGCACAGACAAGAGGACAGCTGTGGATCTCTACTCCACCCTGCAGAAGCTGCTGCACGACTGGCCCCAGCTCCTCACAGACTTTGCTGCCTTCCTCTTGCCAGAGCAAGCTTTGGAGTGTGGGCTGGTAGGTGGGAAGGAGAGGAGGAGACTGGATTTTAAACAACCTGAATGGCTGTGGGAGTGAAAGGATAAAGAGCTCTTCCCAGGGCAGGGGGCTGGGAAATCACTGGCTGGTTTCTCAGTCAGAATTGGGAGGTTTGGTGTGGGTTGTGAGTCTCCTGCTTGGGGTGACTGGGGGAGCCTTTCCCGGTTCCACCAGGGACGACGTGCAGACCCAGCAAACCGTGGTTCCCTGGCCTCCAGGTCAGCCTTGCACTGGTCAAATAGAGGGTTTCACCTCTTCCATTCTCTCTGAGAATGTCCAGTCCCTGTTGTGTGTGCAGGTGGTTGGAGCAGAACTTTCTAGCTGGTGTAATATCGATCACACGAAGCGTTTCTCCTCCTCCGAGGCCCCCCAGATTTGCCCCCCCAGGAGCATCAATGCCATGGAAAACAAAGACCAGGGCAGGGATTTTATGGCTCATTTAAGCCAGCTCAAGGTGTTTGGGAGCGTGTTCTTGGCCGTGAGGGTGACTGGGTTTGGTTTGTGCAGTTTGAGGAGCAGCAAGCCTTCGAGAAGAGCCGCAAGTTCCTCCGGCAGCTGGAGATCTGCTTCGCTGAGAACCCTGCCCACCACCAGAAGATCATCAAGGTCCTGCAGAGCTGTGCAGACTGTCTGCCCCAGGAGATTGCAGAGGTAACCAGGTGTCCCCTTTCTGCCAGAACCCTGAGGGTGATTCCAGCCTGGCTCCCTGTCCCCATGTGCAGCAGTTTGGGGGCACAGCTCAGTCCATAGAACCATAGAATGGGTTGGGTTGGGAGGCACCTTAAGGCTCCTCCTGTTCCACCCCCTGCCCTGGGAAAGGACACCTTCCACTGGACCAATCCCCCCTGGCCTTGGATTCCAGGAGAACTGGAGCTGCCTCTTCAAGGGGCTGCCCAGTTGATGCTCTGCCTGTCTCCTCCCTCCCACCTCACCTTTGTCACCTTGTAGGTGAGATTTTTAGCTTGGTGCCTCCTCCAGAGTCTGTCTGGAATTCTGGAGGGGCAATTCCATGCTGATTTGCTGGCTGGGTGTGGAATGACCTCAGAATACTCAGGAAGCAGTTGCAGTGCAAGCACAGGCGTCCACGTTGGAGGCTTAACGAGCCTTTGATGCTCCACTTGCTTTGAGAATCCTCCAGAGGGCAAGGTGATGACATGGAACAAGACTCATTTCCTCTGGGTTTCTCTCCTCCAGCTGAAGACCCAAATGTGGCAGCTGCTGAAGGGCCACGACCACCTGCAGGACGAGTTCTCTGTCTTCTTCGACCACCTCCGGCCCTCAGCCAGCAGGATGGGAGACTTCGAGGAGATCAACTGGACAGAGGAGAAGGAATACGAGGTGCAGCAATCTTTTCTAAGGCCAGAAAGGGTAAAAGCAGAGATGGGAGACGGGTTTGAACGGGGAGAACTCAAGCAGGGGCTGCAGCTCCAGGGAGGGGGAAGCGGTGGGGTGGGAGAGAAGAGTTAGAAGGGAACTCTTCTGATCTTTGGACAGGATTTGTGTCTCCGGGGAAAACAAAGCTGGGAGCAGTGATGTGTGTTTGTTTTCTTGCAGTTTGATGGGTTTGAAGAGGTGTCTTTGCCAGATGTGGAGGAGGAGGATGAGCCACCCAAGATCCACGGGGCCGCGAGGAGCAAGAAGAGGAAGGAGATGGGGGGCCAACACAACGACAAGGTGGGGCTGGGGGGCCTCACTGCGGGCTCTGAGCTGGGGAATGGCCATGGGGAGAGGTTGGGGGGCATGATAAGAGCCTCCCAAGGGGGCTGGAGTGCTCCTGGTGTGCTTTGCTTGCCAGCAGCAGCATCCCTTCAGTGTCCGTGTGTCTGTTCCAGGAGGTCGAGTGGGTGGAGGGGATGAAGGAGTGTCCCTGTTCCTGCCACGAGGGGAGCAGTGACCCCAAGCTCAAGAAAAGCAAGAGGAGGAGCTGCAGCCACTGTAGCAGCAAGGTCAGTGGGCAGGTCAGGGATGATCCCAAATAATGGCACGAGGAAGGAGGTCAATCCCGAGGTGTCCAGCAGTGTCTCCCTCCCTGGAGCTCTGCCCAGCCCTCTCCCACCTCTCTCCTCCTCACTTCCCTGCTGCCCCTCCTTGCTGTGCCAAATGATGTCATTTTTGATGTTCTTTTGGGTTAAGAACAAGCTTTTTGAGTGGAAGATGCTGGTGTGGCCACTGTGTGAAAACCTGTGCCTGCTAATAACAACAACAACAACAACAATAATAATAGTAATAATAATAATAATGATAACAAACACAGTGCCAAAGTGAAGCCTTTGGCAGGGCCAGGAATGCTTGGGAAGCAGAGTTTGGGATGGACAGGCCATGGTGTGACTGTGCCTCTGGGTTGGTCTGCAGGTGTGTGACAGCAAGTTTTACAAAAGTAAGGATTCTCAAGAGCTGAGTGCGAGCCTGGCCCAGCAGGAGTCGAGTCCTCAGGCGGAAGGGAAGGATTCTGGGATGTCCAGGGAACCTGCAGAAGAAATCCTGGAGAGCAGGGATGAGGGGGAGGATGTCCAGGGCAGAACCAGACCTGCTCCCAGGAAGGTGGACTCTGTGTCTGCAGGTGGGTGCCAGTCTTGTGCCCAGCCAGGTGTGGGACCCTCCCCTCACACAGGTGAGCAGGGGTGCACATTTATTGGGAATAATGAGAATTTCTGATCATCTTATTTCATTTTTTTTTTTTTACTCTTGTGGTTTTTTTACTCTTGTGTACTGCTGAGCATTCCCTCCAACAAAACCTTCCCTGCCTGGGGAATATTCCCCTTTTTTCACCAGGGTTGGTCCAGTTCAGCTCCTCTTGCCAGGGTACCAGTCCAGCCCCCAGTACTGCCCATCCATGGCACTGGTTCTTTCCCAGTTTCCATCTGAGCACAGCAATTCAAACCCACCCTCTCTAAATCTGCCCTTTAAATGGTGGTGCTTGTTTTTCCCTCAGTCTGGTACTGAAGAAAATATATTTGTATATATTTAAATATATTTTTATATATATTTATATTTGTCTGTATATTTATGTATATTTTTATATAAATAACAATATATAAATATATTAAATATATAAATAATTATTAAAATAATAATAAATATAAATATATATAAAATATGTGTTTATCCACAATTATTGGATAAATATATAAACAGCTCCAGGGGGATCTTTTCCTCCCCCAGGTGCCAGATCCAAGTTTGTGCTGCTGTTGGGGGCAGCACAGAGTGAAATGCAGGTTGAAATGTTGGTTTAAATGTGGTGCAGCCTCGTGGCTGGGTTTGTAACCGGGGTGCCAAGAGCTGCCCTTTCCCTGCAGGGTTTTGCTCTGGGCAGGGCACTCGAGGTTTCTGTGTCTCCATCACTTCCCACAGTTGTGGTAACTCACAGTGGTGAAGAACATTGACTGTAGATGGTCTTCTTTGAGGCAGAGGTGCAGGTAGAATAACAAATAACAGAGCTGCTCCCAAACTGGTCTCATTTGCAGCCTTAGGCTCTAAAATAAAAACCTCTTTAAAAGCCAAGGGATCAAAGCCTGCAGGAGGTTTTTTTCTTGCTGATGCTTTTATCTCACCTCGTTTGGGTTTCTCCTCAGGATCTCCCCTGGAAGGAAGAGTTGCCTCCAGCAGGCACGGAGCTGGTGACAGACCTGCCCCTCCTGGTGCTCAGGTGGCAGAAGGTGCCAGTGCTGGGGTGGAAGGTGCCCAGGACAGAGACTCTGCTGCCACCAGCCCCAGAGGGACCCAGCTGCCAAAAGCTGCTCTGAAACTACCTCAAGAAACCAAAGACACTGTGGGGAGTGAGGGACTGACCCAGCAGCCTGGAGGGGATGGGGATGGTTCCCTGGGGCCGGGCAGGGATCTGCTGCTGCCTCCTCCCTCTGCTGCAGCCACGGGGCCACCAGGACCTCAGTCCTGCTGCTGCCAGAGCCCAGGGCAGAGCCAGGGGCCAGAGAGCCTCAGGGGGCCTGGCCCTGCCTCCCAACCAGCTGGGGAAGGACTTGAGGGGCCACCTTTGCCTCCGGAGGGCAGAGCTGAAGCCGGGCAGGGCTGGGTGCCGGCGGGTGGCAAAGCTGGCACAGCCTGCCCTGGGGACGTTCCCCCCGAGGGCAGAACGGAGGGAAGGGCAAACAGCTGCCTCCAGGGGCATCAGCAGCCCGAGCAGCCCGAGCCCAGGGTGGTTCCAGCCCTGGAGGAGCAGCAGCAGAAGGTCACCGAGGCCACCGTGTGTGCCAAGAACAGCAAGGTCAGCTCCACCGGGGAGAAGGTCGTGCTCTGGACCAGGTACTTCTGCCTGCCCTGCCCTTCCTGCCTTCAGCTCTCCCATTGCAGAGGATCCTTTCCTTTCCTGTTGTATTCCCATTTTCTGCTGTGTCCTGCCCCCTCTTGTTCAGTGTTCCTGCCTCGTTTCCTCCGACCAGTCCATCAGAGCTCCGTCCTCCCCTGTTACTGGAGCACTTCAGCCTGGGAAAGGATCTTTTTTCTCCTTCAAAAAACGACTTAAAACAGCTAAAAACACAAAAACACCCTAAAGGCAGCTCTGCTTAGAGATGGGTCCTGTGAGGGGAGGTGGCAGGAGGGGTGAAGGGATCCCTCACCCAGGGAATTGTTCTCCTGAACCGGGAACAGGCTTTGTGTGGGGAAGGGGGAGCTGGAATTCCATGGCTGGTTTTTTGGGCTGTTTTACAGCTGCTTGTTTTGCAGGGAGGCTGACAGGGTCATCCTCACCACCTGCCAGGAGAAAGGAGCCCACCTGGACACCTTCCATGCCATCTCCCAGAAACTGGGCAACAAGACGGCGAGTGAGGTGAGGGCTTGGCATGGGAGAGCTCCCAGGGGATGGGGAGGGGGCTGGAAAGGAAGGAAAGGGGGGGGAGGGTGCTGTTCATACAAAGCCTCCCTCCCAAACTTAAATTTGATGAAAAAATCATCCCAGCTGCAAATAAAAAAAAAAAAAAATCAAAACCAAAACAAACCCTGGAGCCAGAAATCCTGAGGTGTTTGAGCCTCCCGTTTGGTACCAGGGTTGTTTCAGTGGCTGCTGCTCAGGTCTTCAGCCTCCTCCTCCTCCTCCATAAAGAATCTGCCTGGTTTTGCCTCTGAATCTTCCCAAACTGCCAGATTTTACCTGCAAACCAGTAGAATGTAACTGTTCTTCCAGAGAGAACAACAACCTGCTGCTCTTGCATTTCTCTTTTCCTTTATGACCGAACCTCGCATGAAATGTCTCTGTGGTATTTTTATATACATATATATTTTAAAACATTCCAAAACACCCCGAGCTTTGAAACACGGAATCCCAGTTCTGTGACACCTCTCAGGCCGCTGCTCACGTCGGGTTCCCCTCGTTCCTCAGGTGTCCCACAGGTTCAGGGAGCTGATGAGGCTCTTCCACACGTCCTGCGACGGGAGCTCCGAGGATGAGGAGGATGCAACAAGCACCAGCAACACGGACCAGCTGTCAGATAAAGATCTCCTGCTCTCTGAGGAGGAACCTGATGACTGAGGTGGTAAACTACTGACTTGCCCCAGAAGAAGTTTGCTTGTTTTTTGCCAGTTTGCTGCTAGACAGGTGCTGTGGGAAAATGTTTGCACAGGTATTATGACGGCGCCTTCCCGGGTTTTTGTTCACTTTTCCTGCTCCACTTCTGATGAGCTGCACTGCCAGCCTGTACCAAACTGGAGGCACCAAGAGAGGTGTCGGGGTGAGAATGTTCTCCAGAACCTCCCTGGGGAGCTTCAGCAGAGAAACAGCAGAGCTGGGGCTTGGGGACACTCGCCTGGCCTGGGAGGGGAAGGTTGGGCACAGCAGCTTTGGACCAGAACGTGTAAATATTGTACCCTAAGATGTCAGTTTTCTCGTGGAAAGAACACAGGACTTTTTCTAAGTTCTCCCCTTGTGTTGATTGTATGTGAGAAAGTTACAGTCTGAGCTCTCTTATTTATTGTGTGGGTTTATTTCAATGGGGCAGAGCAAATCCACTTTGCACAGTTATAAAAAACCAAACAAAAAACCAAACAAACAACCCCAAACATACAAAAACAGCCCCCCCAAAAGCAGCTTTCCTCCTCTACAACACAGCTGTGAGTAGCTGGAGAATTTAAGCCAGCCTTTGTAAGGGGATTTTGGTGAAATGAGAAGGAAGCAGCAGCTGGAGCGTCCCCAAAGCCATTCCCTTGATTCCCAAAGTGACCTTAAAGAGGCTCCCACTCCCTCTGTCCCCGGGAATAAAGGTGGGTTAGTCTGAATCCGCCTCCTCCTCGGAGCCATCCCCCCCAAACCCCGTTTCATAGCACTGGGACAGAGTCTTCAGCTCCTCCAGGGCCTGCTGGAAGTCGTCCTGTTCCAGCCCGGCCGTGAAGAAGCTGCTCCAGCGCCGCACGTTCCGCGCCCGCAGGTCCCGCCAGAGGCCCGAGAGCAGCTGGTGCAGGACAGGGGAGGCCTGCAGGGCTGCCAGCACGGGGATGCTCTGCACAGCTGGGGGGACACACCAACAGCTGGGGTTAAACAGCCCCCGAAATCCGGGGCCTGGCCCCGTTCCCCTTCACCTCGGCGTAAAGAGCCGCTCGACACTCGTAACTCGTGCCCTGCAAACCCTCCAGGGTGGGGTGGGGTTGGTGTTGTTTTAGTGGGTTGTGTTTAGTGGTGTTGTTTTTTACCTCTGTTGGGCCCTGCCGAGGAGTGACCCGGAGCTTTGTCCTGGAGGAAGCCTTGTCTGGTCAGGAGAGGAGAGAAGAACTGGGGGAAGGGAGGTCGGGTGTCGCAGGGCTGCTGGAGCACGTGGGCTGTGCTGGGGGGGTACAGGGGAATAAAGTTACCCCAAAATGCCCTCAAAACTGTTCCCTGGTCTAAACCAACCCCCCCCACCCACCTGTACCCACCTGAAGGAGCCTGGGAAGTGGGTGTGAAGGTAGTGCTGGAGCATCTCCTCAGGGCTCTCACAGCCCTGCAGGGGCGGCCGGGGCTGCTGTCCCAGGGAGCTGCTGCAAAGGAAACCAAATCAGGGCTTTCCAGGCTGAAAACGCCACTGACTCAGCTGCTCTTTAGCTGTTTTTGCTCTAAAATTAAACTGGCTCAGTCACTAGACTGCTCCTCCATCCAGCTCCTCTCCGGAGGGAGGGGTTTGGGATGACTCCTGGGAGGAATCCCCGCTGGCAGAGCCGCAGTTCCGAGGGCAGAGGTGCAGTTCAGAGGCTGATTTACCTGCTGGGCCTTTCTTTGCAAACTCCTCGGAGCACAACAGACTGAGCAAAACAGCAGCTGACCTTTTGCTCCCTCCAGGAGGACAGGAGGAGCTTCCAGGGCACGTCCTGCTGGTGGGCACTTAAAATCTCTGGGAGCGAGGAGCCAGGAAAGGCAGGGAAGGGGAGAGACGCCCACGCAGCCACAACCTGGATCGGGGGGGAAAACAGCCTGGAACACACTCCTGGAAGGGCAGAACAGCATCCCCTGCCTGCAGCAGAGCTGGAGGGATCAGGGGTGGCTGGTTTTGGTGTCCTCACCTTCCTCCCAGAGAAGGTGAGGGAGTCAGCAAAGTGCACCATGGAGCCCTGGGACGAGCAGAGCCGGTAGGGAACCGTGAGGGTGTCGAGTGCTGCTGCCAGAATTGCACTGCTGTGGTAGTTCAGGGATGCCTGGGAGGAGAAAAAGGGGGACAGTCACAGGACAAGTCCCAGTCACCAGTTCCTTAACCCAGTTTTGTGTATTTAACTTAAGTGTGCCCTTGAAAAAGGTGTTTAATGGTTATTGCAGGGTCGGGATAAGGAGAAAGTGTGTAACAGTTATTCCAGGTTTGGGATAAGGAATCTGTAACAGTTATTCCAGGTTTGGGATAAGGAGTCTGTGTAACAGTCCTGGTTTGGGATAAG
>NW_016690203.1:7728766-7730497 GCF_001604755.1 Lepidothrix coronata | reverse complement strand
GTAACAGTTATTCCAGGTTTGGGATAAGGAGTCTGTGTAACAGTCCTGGTTTGGGATAAGGAGTCTGTGTAACAGTTATTCCAGGTTTGGGATAAGGAGTCTGTGTAACAGTCCTGGTTTGGGATAAGCAGCCAATGGGTAACAGTGATTTTAGGGTTTGGATAAGTAGTGTTTAACAGTAATTCCAGTTTTGGGATAAGCAGCCAGTGTGTAAGAATTATTCCAGGTTTGGGATAAGCAGCCAGTGTTTTTCATTAGTAATTCCAGGTCAGCTCTTTCCTAACAAATACTCTGGTGCCAGTTTTCTTGTCAGCAGCTTCCTGGGGCTCCAGTAACTCCTGGAGTTACTCCAGGCATGGAGAATGGTGCAGTAAAGCCTTTTTTTCAGTGCCAACACACTGACAAAGCACAGCAGCCAAGGAAGCGTGGTAATGTTTTCAAAAGTAGGGAAAAGCCGTGGAAATGACAAGTTGGAAGCCAAGTCCCAGTGAAAAGGCAGGAAAGAGTCTCTGCTGAGCATCATGGCAAAGCACCACTAAAAGCAGAGGGCTGCAGGAAACACTCTGAGGGGGAGAAGCTGCAAGAGCAGGACTTACATCGTACTTTATGTATGGAAATGTCACAGGAGGTCGTGGCCTGATTCCCAAACTCCCGCTGAGGGACAGAGGGCAGAAGAGGGAGCTGTGCTGGGAGAGGTGGACGATGCCAAGGGCCGTGTTCAGCAGCCTGTAAAAACTGCTCTGGGGATCCTGGGAGGGGGGGAAAAACAATCCAACCTTTGGAATCTTAAAGGTGCAGACGAGCCCCAGGCCTGGGTTTAGGGTTCACTTACCCCCACGTCACTCGTGGCCGGAGTGAGGCCCCAGGAGAGGATTCCCTTCCCCGAGTACTCGTCGTGGAGCAGCTCTGTCACCTTGGCACCAACCCCCGAGAACCCGTTGTGGAGGTCACAGAGGACCTGGAACCCCTGTGTGGAACGAGGGCAGCACCTCAGATACCACCTCATCTTGAGCAGGAGGCTTCTCGAAAGCAAAGGGAGCTTGGCCTGGGCTGTGAACCTGCAGGTAATCACACTCCTCCACAAAGAAGTGCAGCCGATCCTCCAGCTCCTCCACGCAGGCGGGATCCTGCAGGAGACTTTCCCCTTGTGCAAAGGCTTCCAGACAACCACAATCCCTGTGGGAAGAAACGGGTGGGAAGGAGCTTATCCCAAGCCCTCTTTGAGGGCACAACTCGGCTGCTGTTCTGGACAAGACAAGAGGTTCCCGAGGCAGAGCTGGGCCGTACCCATCGTGCAGGTACTGCCGGATCACGTGGACGCTCCGGGGGTGCAGGGGCACGTTGAGGTAATCGGACCAGAGCCTCACCGAGGGGGGGTCCTGGGGCCCTGCGGGAGCTGCTCCTGCTGGGAAGAGCAAAGGTCCTTTCAGCTCCGAGCCTCCCCGAGAGAGAGAAATCAGGTTTTGTGGAGGTTTTTTTGCTGCTCCCTGACCCACCCGTGTGCAAGCAAAGCCGTCTTATCCCACTGCTTCCCTTCTCCTTGTCGCTGTCAGGGCGTCCCACAGCAGCACCCTGGCACAGGGGACCTTCTGGGACCTCTGACCCAAACCCAAACCCACCCCCCGGGCACCCACCTGGCACCGCAGCGCCGGGACCCCCCTTCCTGTCACAGGCAGCGTCTCCCTGTGGGACAAAAACCCGGCACGGGGGGTTACGGGGCGCTTCCCATCG
>NW_016690203.1:7723960-7726473 GCF_001604755.1 Lepidothrix coronata | reverse complement strand
CCCTGGGATGTGCCCCCTGGCTGCGAACAACCATCGGTGGTTCAGAATTCCCGGTGACATTCCCTGGGATGTGCCCCCTGGCTGTGAACAACCACCGGTGGTTCAGAATTCCCGGTGACATTCCCTGGGATGTGCCCCCTGGCTGCGAACAACCACCGGTGGTTCAGAATTCCCGGTGACATTCCCTGGGATGTGCCCCCTGGCTGCGAACAACCACCGGTGGTTCAGAATTCCCCGTGACGTTCCCCGCGCGCTCCCGGGCTGGGAACGAGCTGAAATAACGACCCGTTGAGGAAATAAAAATCGCAGTTGCTCCTTTACGGGATAAACTTTGGGGATTGGCAAAAACTTCCCCTCCCCACGCCTGTGCGGGCTGATTTATTCCACGCGTGTGCTTCATTCCCTCCGGGCTTGGTTTGCCCGGAACGCCCCCGCGTACATTTAACGTGCCAACCAGAATTCCAGCCGGGTGTCAGACGCCCCAGTTCGGTGTGGCAGAACGCGGAATGTGTAAAATCCTCCTGGGAAAGGCCGTTGTTTAATACCAAATTTGTGCAGCGATCAGCGGGAGGGGAGATTTCACCCGCGGAGCAGGAGCAGCCCCCCCGCCCGCCGCGCTGGGGGCAGGGGAAGGGTCCCAGCCCATTCCTGCCCTACAGGGGCCCCGCCAGCCGGTCCAGCTGCCGCGGGTTGGAGCCGCTCAGGAACTGCAGCTCCGCCTTCCCGTCCTCCGTGCGAGCTGGGGGAGAGGAAGAGAAAGAAAGAGAGATTTAGAGAGACTGAGAGAGACTGAGAGAGGGCGGGCAGAGCCCCGGGGGCACCGACCTTGCTCGTGCTGCAGCCACTTGCGCTCCAGATAGTACCCGTAGCAGCTCTCGAACTCCCGGGGGCTGTAGTTGGGCACCAGGATGGGCACGAAGGGGTCCAGGGCGTCAAACCCCTCCTAGGGAAGGGGGAAGGGAGGGAAGGCTGGGTGAGTAGCAGCTGGACACAGCCTGCATGGATGTATCTCCACAAACAGCTCCATAAACAGGAGGGTGTTTCTGCCTCTCCGTGGGGCGACTGATTAACCCAGTGCACCAAGAGCTGGAGCTCTGAGAAGGAACTTTCCTGTAGCCTTTTATTTGCTAAGGTGTGGAAAAACATGCCTTAATTTAAGGGTGTTTCCCCTCCAAGGTGAATAAAGAAAAAGGGATTCACAATTGAATCCTGCAGTTCAATTGTGAGTAACTCTGGTTCCATGAACACAGAGGAGAAGCACCTTCCAGTCACTTATGCAGTTGTATCTGAGTGACCTGATAATGTCCATGAGGAATTCTCCTTCCAACAGGTGCTTAATTTTATCCCGTGCCAGGGAAAGGACCAAAGGAAAGTCGAAGATGTCGTATTTCCATGGCAACAACCCAAGCACAGCAGCCCTCGGAGGAGGCAGAGGAGAGACTGGACTTTCTCCTCCAGTCAGCCCACCAGAAAGTTCTCAAGGACCTGTAGCTTGGGAATTAGTTGGTGTAAGGAAGCCCAGGATATGTCATTTTATGGTAGTACAGGTTTTATCTTAGATCTGAACAATTCTGCTTAAAAATACTTATTTGGTTTAATACAATTCATTCACTATGAGAAATAAATGGATATTTTCACATTTCTGCAAATTCGCTGGCCAGCTTTCTAACAAAGAGGGCTGTTGAGCACTTCAAGCTTTCTACTGACTCCACACCACTTCCAGAATACTTATTTTTACAAGTTTAGCTGAAAGATGGAGGAGAAAGAAGAAAACACATCCAGCAGTTGTTTGTGGCTGATGTGAACCTTTACCAGAGCTCAGTCGTGGAATATCCTGAGGGAAGGGAACCACAAGGATCATCCAGTCCAGGACATCCCAACAATCCCACCCTGTCCCTCAGAGCATTGTCCAAACCCTCGTGGAGCTCTGGCAGCCCTGGGGCTGTGCCCACTGCCCTGGGGAGCCTGATCAGTGCCCAACCACCCTCTGGGGGAAGGATTTTCCTGAGATCCACCCTGAGCCTGCCCTGGCACAGCTCCAGCCCTTCCCTGGCTCCTGAGAGAGCAGGGGTTGGAGCTGTCCCTCCACACAGCACAGTCTGTCCCCCTGAAGAGAACCTGGGCCCCCAACCAGGGGTTTTGTTTCCCAAAGCCAAGAGGAAAAATAAAACCAAAGCAACCCCAAAGGAGGCCCCGGGACTCACCTTGCCCAGCAGCTCCTGGGGCAGGTAGGCAGAGCTGGGTTTGAAGAGCGAGCCCGTCTGGCTGAGGGTGGTCACAACAGCCCCCCCACTCTGAAAGAAAGGCAGGGCAGAAACAAACCCTGAGAGCTGCAAGCACGGCTCTGCTTCACAATCAACCCACCAGGAACCTCCTTCTCGGGAGATGGAGCTGCTGGGGCAAGTCCAGAGCGGGCTGTGGAGGTTCCAGGGTGGAGCCCCTCTGCTCTGGAGCCAGGCTGGGAGAGCTGGGGGGGCTCACCTGGAGAAGGGAAGGTTCCAGGGAGACCTGAG
>NW_016690203.1:7711617-7719738 GCF_001604755.1 Lepidothrix coronata | reverse complement strand
TTATTATTATTATTATTATTATTATTATTATTATTATTATTATGATATTAATAATAATTATTATGCTCTGCTTTATTTGGGGGTTTTGTGCTTTCTAAACCTTTTCTAGGGGAAAACAAGGGTGATTTGCTGTGGCCCCAGCCCACAGCTTTCCCTGGGAGCAGCATCTCCCGGAGCAGCAGGTGTTTGGTGAGGGGACAGAGGGGACCCTGCTGTTCTCACCGTCGGGGATGTGCAGCACCAGCCAGCCTTGCCTGGAGCAGAAGTGAACCACGTGGCACAGGGTCATGGTCTTCCCTGTTCCCCTCTCACCATCTCCAACAGGCACTGTCAAGGAAAGTCTCTAAAAACCACTTCAGCTCACACCTCGTGCTCGTTTTTTCCAGGAAAGGCACTAAGGGGAGTCCAGATTTTGTCAAAGCAAGGGTGACATTCCATCCAGCAACAGGATGGGGCTCCTTCCCCCTGCATCCCACCCCGCTGGGCAGAGCTGAGGAGCCCCCTCCCCTCAGGAGTGCTGCCAGCCCTCTGCAGGGAGGGATGTGCCACGAGCCAAACCGGGGCAGAGGAAAGGTCTCCAAGCCCCAAACTTCCCGAGGTGCTCGGAGCCGCCGCCCTGAGCACAGCCCACGGGGCAGAACCAGCTCCTGGAGGCTCAGCCCGGCCCAGAACATCACCCTCCCTGCACAGACAGCTTGGGTTTCACCTGCATTCCCCCCTCAGGGGGTGGCCAAGGATACAGATGACGTATCTGACCACGGGCTGGGCGAGGTTGGTGCCCCTCAGGTAGGCGAAGAGCTCGAGCGCCGGCCTGCGCACCATCACACAGGCCTCGTTGAAGGTCTGGATCTGAGGACAGGAGCAGAGAGGGACCGAGCTGCTGCTGCTGCTGGCCGAGCACAGCTGCTCCCAGCTCTGCCCCATCGCTGCCTGGGGGCTCTGGACACCCCCAGCTCTGCCCTCCCTGCCCGGGTGTCAGGTCGGTCGAGCCGGTGAAGCTGCGCTGCTTCCCAGGGACCTTCCCGTCCTTTCCGTGCCTGGAAACCCTTCCCAGGATTAGCTGCTCCATCCTCTGACAGACTGAGGTGCAGCCAAGCAGCCTGTCCATGAATCCAGAGCCAAGGGATGCCCCCAGTAAGGAATCTGCTCCCAGCTCACAGAGCCCGGCGCGGCTCCATCTGTCTCACCACAGAAATCAAGGCACCGGGGTTTTTTTGTTGCCCCCATAAACCTGATTTCATCAGACAGCCTCTTTCACACTGAAATATAACCGTGGCAAACATTTCTGTAATTCAGCAGGTGCTGGGGAGTCAGGAATGGAAAATATGGGAATGAATGTTGCCCGAGGTGGGATCCTGGAACTCTGCAGCCTCTCCTCCGGGTGGGCTGACTCATCCCTTTTAGGTGTTGGAAATAACAGTCAGGACCAGGGATAACTGCACTCCTGCAGCAGGTCATCCCTCTTATTCCAACAGGGGAGCATTGTAGCTGCCAAAGGATCTGGTTCTTCCCACAGAGAATCAGGGAATGGTTTGGAAGGGACCTTAAAGATCATCTTGTTCCGACCCCCTGCCGTGGAAAGGGACACCTCCCACCAGCCCAGGGTGCTCCAAGCCCTGTCCAGCCTGGGCTTGGACCCTTCCAGGGATGGGGCAGCCCCAGGACCCTCCCTCCAGAGCTGCTCCAAGCTGGAGTACCTGCTGCTGGAAGCGGTAGGGGAGCCCATGTGGGAACACGGCCTTCACCTCCTCCAGGGGGATGTTGTAGTGCCGACCCTCGTGCTGCTCCGTGTGCTTGGCCTGGCAGGGGAGAAGGGGAACTGTCACACTCTGGCCCGGACAGAGAAGGGAGGATGGAACAGAGAGGGAACACTCAGTCAATCCCAGCAGTCCCCACTCACTGGGATCAGAGCACAAAGCAGGAATTGTGGGGTCAGGACACTGCTGGGAGGTGCTTTGGAAGAGCCAAAAGAAAGGAGCTCCCACCTGGCACTGAACAATGAAGGGATTCCCTGAGCTCCTGTAGGAACCTCCATGGATTCATCTCACCTTCCATCAGTCCTTCTGGTCCCCCCAAACCTCCACAGCAGCTCTGGAGTTCCCTGTGGAGCCCCCTTTACTTTTTTTTGGTGACAAAACGATGTTTTCTGCCTCGTGCTGCTGTGCCTCAGCAGCAACTCCCAAGGTGCCACTTGGTCACTGCTGTTGGAGGCTTAAAAAAACCTCCCAGTCTCTTTCCTGGGGCAATAATTTCCAGTCCCTTGCTGTGACCTCAATGATCAGGGTTATTCCTGCACCAGCCCTGAATCCTTCTGCATTTATGTCTAGTGAATACCTGCAGATCTGACTGTGCATTACAAGAAGGTGTTGCTACCGAAATATGAAAATTTAATACCTATTTCATGCCTTGTTTTTCCCTTTATTGTCTTTTCCTGCCATGCAATACCTGCAAAGCACTTATTTATTTCCTCTTGTTCTAGTCATCAGATTTTGGATTAGTCTAATCAGTCTAATTAGGACAGCATATACAGGACATTTTATATATATATATATATATAATATATATATTCTGCAGCCCTTCTTGTGTGACTTCCAGCAGTTTGGTGCCAAGCTTTGAAGCTTCTACCATGTCCTGCTTTCTGCACTGTTCCATGGATTTAAAGTAAAAAAATCCTCCTCTTCATTCTTGTGCATGTCAGTCTCTTTTCCTTATATATATATATATATAAATATATATATATATATATAAAACCAACAAATATAACAACTTCCCTGTTTTCTTTCTTTTTGAGCAGCTGGGTCTGGTGTGATTAGTGCCTGTTTGGCCAGGAATATTTGTCTTTTCCCAGTTCTTGACGGATCCTTCACGTGCCACTGCTGCAGCGCTGCCACACACCCAGGAATTCTTGTTTTTAAGTGTCCCTTCCCTTCTCCAGACCAGATTTCAGCACAGGGCACTCCTGTTCTCTCACCTTCTGCCCCCTCCTGCTCCCCATTCCACGCCTGGCTGAGGGCAGGCGTTCCCAGGGCAGGTCAGGGTGTCCTGGGCTCCGTGGTTTTCCCTGGCACAGCCGTGGGATTCCAGAACTCCCAGCTTTGGCCAGAGGAAGAAACCACTTGGTAACTCCAGCAAACCACTGGGCTGCTGGAGCTGCCAAACTGGTGCCTGCTGGTCAGGAGGAAACCTTTGCACCAGGAAGGGTGATTTCAAATCCTGGCTTTCCAAGAGGTGCCCTGCTGCAGGGAGGGGTCACTCGGGGAGATCTGGGAACTGGGACTCCAATCTTTTCCCCATCAGAGCTCATTTCAAACTCTGGGCTCCCTGGGGTTTTCCTGCACGTGTTGGACACAGATTAACTGTGTTTTTTTCATGGCAGTGTCACCTTTGGGCTCAAACAGTGGACTCCAGAGCCCGTTTCCGCTCTCAGCTTCATCCCTGACTTGCTGCATAACTTCAGGCGAATTCCCTCCCTCTGCAAAGTGGGTCACGGTGTCTCTGCCCCCACCTTCAGTCGCTCTGAGCTTTGCTAATGGAAAGGTACAGAAAAGCCACATCCTGTGAAAAATTTCGTGTTCTTCTGGCCTTCTCAATCCATTTTTCATGGGCCTTCCTGGGGTGCAGGTTTGCTGCTGGAGCCACCCAGGGAGCCCCGGGAAGGTCGAGCCGACAGAGCAGGACGCGGTGGCCGCCACCAAAAGCCACCAAAACCCCGGGCACATCCAGCCAGAATGCCAAAGCCAGTTGCCTGGCAACGTGAAAGGCAGGCACAGGACAGAGGGGGGACAATCGCTGCCATCTGGACTCTGCTGTGCAATCCATAGACTCGGGGTCACGTGCGGCAGGATCATCTCCCCGCTGCCGTTTCCATAGAGACCCCGGAGGAATCGGCACCGAGAGGCTCCAATTACAGAGGCAGCAGAAAAGCACCTCAAAGGCTCCTTCCATTCCTTTATTCCACTCCATTTTGCATCCCGAGACGGGGAGTGTGAGGCTGGAATTGTGATGCTGCGGGGCTGTGCCGGGCTGAGGGTCGTGGGGGCTCGGGGGGTTTTATCCCCTTCGTGGCCAATTCGGGGAGGTTGGTCAGGGAGGAACAACCCTGGAGTTGGAATTAATGGTGTCATCAGACACATCTGAGCTTCTGCAAAATCCAGATGAAGCTCACATGTATGAGCTTCCTCTGTGCAGCTCTAGAGAAAGGAATCAATGCTCGTTCCCAGGGGCTTTCGGGCAGAGCAGCCCCGCCCTGCCCTGCACAGCCACGGCCGTTCCCGTGGGATTGCATCCCTGGTTTAGGGCTGTGTACCTCCTTCTCTGAAACAATAACAATCTCCATCAGCATTCCTGGCCCCAGCACATCCCGGTGGCACCCAGGCCTGGCTGTGTGACAGGGACAGGGGTGTCACACAGGGGACTCACCGGGTCGCTCTCGCTGGTGTGGAAAACCGCTCGGGGCCTCTGCGGGGTCGGGACATCCTGGCTGGCAACGGAGCTCAGGCACTCCTTGGCTGCTGTGGGGAGGCCATAGCCCTGCTCCAGCTAAGGGAAAAACAAGGCAAACACACAACAAACCTCTCAGCAGCCAAGGATTAGCGGGAAGAAAAACACCCAGTGGGTTTGTTTTGTACGCTCGTGGCACGGCACGTGCCAGCCAGAACTGAACTCTAATTGCAATTAGAACGAGAGCTCATCATTAGCATGTCAACTCATTACGAAAACATCACGCTGTAGAACCAGATTTCACATTTAGATACCTGCACCTAAACCATTCCCACCTGAACTCACCTCAGCTGAGACAAGCCCTGCCCCCGAGTTCTTCCCTGCAAGATTCCTTAAGATTCCCAAGTCCAGCTGTCGAGGCCCCACTGCTGGGAAGTGCCCACCACGTTTCTGCCCCTCCTGAGGAATGGTAGTTAGCACCTCAGAAACTCAGGCTGTCTGGTAATCCATAATCACCTCAATTACTGAGGGATTAGTGCAGCTCTGCCCACTATTTGATGTTTATAATTACACTCCCCTGCACTGATTTCCCTGTGTCCCTGCATCCAGGCTCTGCCATTAGAGAAACCAAAACAGCCAGCTAAGCTGATTAATTCATTTCTGCCCAGACAGGCTGCTGAATCCTGCCCGGGCAGCCCAGCCAAAACAGGCAGGAGAGGGAGCAGTGGCAGCACAAGCATTTTATTCTGTGGTGGTGAAAGCAAACACAGGCATTTGTCACTGATTTGGAAAGTGCATCCTCCAGAGAGGCTCAGGGAGGAGCTGAGCCCCTCTCAGCACTGACAGGGACACTTCCAGCTGAACACAGAGCCAGCAGTTTCCCTGTTCTGTCTGTCCACAGGGGAGCAGCAGGAACCAGAGCTCAGAGCCAGGGCCAGCTGCCTCAGCTCTCCATGGCATGACACAGCTCTGCTGCCACCCCAGTGCTCCCACAAGGGCTCAGGAGAAGGTGGGATTGCCCCACATTCCGTGCCCAGCACACACTGGACTCCTGAGTCAGCATTTCAGCACTTGCTGTCCTGGGGGGGAAGGAATTAAACCAGTTTGGAGCCCACAGCAGATCCCTCAGGGACAAAGTGCTGCAGTGGGAATGGGGAGATCACCCAACAGCCACTGGAGTCATCACTCTCTTCCCTTGTTCCCACATTTCCTCCCCAAATCCAAATGATCACTCGGGATGGTTCATTTGGCTACTTTTAGCCCAAAGTCCACAGAAGTGACCATTTACAGCCCAGAGCAAGGCCCAAAGATGTCAATTTAACACAGGAACAACTGGAGCAGGCAACTCTTGGCACCTGTTCACCCAGAAAACGTCAGCCCTAAGCCATTCCCAGCCTGGAATCACAGTCCTCCTCACTCTCCTTGAGCAGGTTGCCCAGAGAAGCTGTGGCTGCCCCATCCCTGAAGTGTCCAAGGCCAGGCTGGACGGGGCTTGGAGCAACCTGGGACAGTGGAAGGTGCCCCTGCCCATGGCAGGGGGTGGCACTGGGTGAGCTTCCAGGTCCCCTCCAACCCAGACCATTCCATGACTCCATGATCCCACATTCCCTCCTTCCCAAGGCTCAGGTGAGGCTCTGGGGCTGTAAGACCCCCTTCCCAGGAGTCCCACCCAGATCCTTGTCCCTGAGCTGTGCAGCCACGAAGGGAACCGAAGCAAGGATTCACCTCTTGCTTGGTGCTGAGTTTTTAAGTGTGTCCTCACACAGCCTTTGGCTGAACGATGTTCCCCCAAACCAGCATCCCCAGGTATCAGGTTTTAGAAAGCCCAGTCTCAGAGCAGGACCTGGAATCTCTACGGGACACAACCCAGTTCCCAGCCAGTTCTCTAAGGGAGTGGAATTCAGGATGATTGACAGTGTGAGGAGGACTTTGCCTTGAAGTTCAGTCCTCTGGTTCTGCAACCAAAACACATCAAATTTCTACTTTTCCATCAACAGAGCAAATCCCATCCCTGAATGACTCCACCTTTCTCCTGGAAGGACACTGGTTTATAGTGTCACTTGGAGCTTTAACAGGTCTTTCCCAAAACCTCTGTGTGGCCTTCAGAACTTTCCCTTCGTGGGCTGTGGCTCCAGAAGCAGCTTCCAAGAACCTGGAGACAGGGAATCCTTCACCTCTCCAGTGCTACCAAGTGAACACAAGCTCCTGGAGCCGTGAGCAGGATCCTGCTCACGGTTATCCCAAGTTTCAGAGGCACAGAGAGATTTCAGAGACACAGATTACCTGTGACTTACAAAATCCATGCAGGAATGTGCGGATATTTAACAGGCTGCAAGAAGACCTTCAAGTGACCCAGAACAGCCCTGGCAAAACACTACATATTCTGATTTTAGAGCAGCAACACAGTCCCTCCTCTTTGACAAACAGCTCATCACTGATCCCTGGAATGCCAGAAGCACCCCCGGTCCTCCCTGCCTCCTCTGCACAGCAAATCCCAGCACGTTCCTCAGCTCCCTTAAAGCTGTTTATCCCGGGAGTGGGTTTCTGAGGGCGAGTTTCCATCTGCCAGAGGACACGGGAGTCTCCTGACGGGGATCCCTGAAATGGCAGCGGAGCATCACGTGGTGCCCGGGGATTTATCCGGAGCCTGGAGCCCGTGAGGTGGAGCTGTTCCCGCACGTTCCACGGGATCCCGGGCTCCGGGAAGGGCCGGCTGTGCCCTGCAGGATGCTGTTCCCTGCAGGATGCTGTTCCCACACGGGATCCCGGGCTCTGGGAAGGGCCGGCTGTTCCCTGCAGGATGCCGTGGGCAAGTAGAGCAGCAAACCAACCGACTGGAGCTCCTTCCCCCCGGGAAGCCCTTCCAGACATCCCTTGGGCTGAACGATGTTCCCTCAAACCAACACCACCAAGTGTCACGTTTTAGGAAGCCCGGTCTCAGATCAGGACCTGGAATCTCTACGGGCCACGAGCCAGTTCCCACCGAGTTCCCTAAGGGAGTGGAATTCCGGAATTCCAGGAGTGGAACTCCCGGCGGGGGAAGGAAGCTCTCCCGGGATCCCAGGGCTGCTCCGAGCCGGGGCACAGCTGATTTTAACACGCTGGTAAAAGCACTGAGCTGCTTTTAGGCTCAGAAAATGAAAAAGGGGAAAGGTTCTGTCCCCAGACAGGCTCCCCAGGTCCCAGCCCCGAGGCTGCCAGAGCTCCAGGGGCGCTTGGACAACGCCCTCAGATGATAAATATAAGAAAACTCTCGTTTTTTACAGCTGTAAATGGCCATTCCAGGCCGTGGGACAGCTGAAATATTGGGAATACCACGAGGCTCTCACAGGACTCACCTTCAGCGAGCGGCAGGCCAGTCCTTTCAGGCTTCTCAGCATTTTTCTGCAGGGACACAAGTGGATATTTTAGGGGTTTTTTTATTGTGCTTAATGTACCTTATGCTGGGAGAGAATAGTTCCATGTCAAGGCACACAAATAACTCAGGCCAAGGGTCAGATGCTCTGCAGCCATCCAGGGGTCAGCATCGTTTGCCTGATAAAAACCATCCCATTAATTACACGGCCCTTTCTTCAGAAATGCATTTGCACAAAAAAAAACCCTCCTCAGTTTCTAAATCAAGGTATTTCCCTTTTTTTCCAGAAATACAGTTACCAAAAAAAAAAAACCAACCCTTAATTT
>NW_016690203.1:7707936-7709245 GCF_001604755.1 Lepidothrix coronata | reverse complement strand
TATATTCTTTATTATTTATATTATTTAAAAAGATTTCTTTATGAAAACATATGTACTTATATATTCTTTACTATTTATATTATTTATTCTATTTCTATATGAAAACATATACATTATAATATTCTTATTATTTACATATATGAATATATATTTCTATATTCTTTATTATTTATATTACACATTAATATAGTTCTATATTCTTTATAATTTATATTACTTATACATGGATATAGTTCTATATTCTTTGTAACTTATATTACTTATACATGGATATATTTCTACACTCTTTATCACTTATATTACTTATACATGAATATATTTCTATATTCTTTATCATTTATATTACTTATACATTAATATATTTCTATATTCTTTACCACTTATATTATTTATACATACAAATATATATATATGTGTGTGCATTCTTTATCACTCATTTAATTTATAAGGATTTCCATAATTTAAATTTAAAGAACTAAAAACCACGCCGATAACTCCGCCCCCCCCCCAAAAAAAGGCGAATTTTCCGCCATCAACCCTCAACCTCAAAAGTTAAAACACAATAAACCCCCCCGGTTGTTGCGGGGTCTCTGCCGAGCCCCCCCGGCCCCCCCCCGGTCCCTCCGCTCCTCCCGGTGCCCCCCACGTGCTTCCCGTTCCCCCTTCCCGGGACTCCCCCAGGGCTCCGGGAGCGCCCCGGGAGGGGCCGGGGGCGGCCCCGAAGGGTCTCCGAGGGGTCTCCGAGGGGGGCTGGCGGTGCCCCCGCACTCACCGGACCCGCCGGTGCCGGTGCCACCTCCCGGTGCCGCCCCCGGGATGACGCGCGGCCGCTACGGGTGGCTCGGAGGGACAGGGAGGGCGTGGCCGGGGAGGGGCGTGGCCACAGCGGGGCGTGGCCACAGCGGGGCGTGGCCACAGCGGGCGTGGCCGGGTGGGCGTGGCTCTCTGCGCCCGTTTCCGAGCGGCGTTGAAATGTTAATCGCGTTAATTGGCTGGATTTCGGTTTCTCCCGTTTTCGGTTTCTCCTCGGTGTCGGGTTTTTTTGCGCGTTCTTGGTTTCGTTTCCGGCTTTTCGCCGATTTAATCAATAATTGAAGTGGCGGGATCACGGGATGGGGCAGGTTGGGAGGGACCTGGTCCCACCTCCCTGCTCAGGCGGGATCATCCCGGAGCTCACGGCACGGGACCGTGTCCGAGATGGCTCTGGAATATCTCCAGGGACAGAGATTCCACACCCTCCCTGGGCAGCCTGTTCAGCGCTGGGGCACTGCCCAGGGAAGTTCTTCTTCCTCGTGCCCAGGTGGAACTT
>NW_016690203.1:7705879-7707161 GCF_001604755.1 Lepidothrix coronata | reverse complement strand
CCTGTGCCAGGGCCTCCCCACCCTCACAGGGAGGAATTTTTTCTTAATATCTAATCTAAACCTACTCTCTGTCAGTTTGAACCCATCTTTCCTATGTCCTGGCCCTCCAGGCTTTGGTAAATAGTTTTGCCTCATCTTTCCTCTAAGTTCTCTGCAGGCCCTGGAAGGCCACAGTTAGGTCACCCCAAAGCTTCTCCTCTCCAGGCTGAACAATCCCAGTTCTCTCAGCCTTCCCTCCCAGCAGAGCTGCTCCAGCCCTCTGATCCACTTGGTGCCTCCTCTGGACTTGCTCCAAAGGAGGAATTTCCATTTTGCTGTTGGTATTTCAGTTGTGGAGGTTTTTTTTGTTTGTTTGGATTTTTTATATATCTCGCTGCAATACAGTTTGTTATTGATTTCTCCTATTTGTGACATACAATGTTTTAAAACACTAGTTAATGGACTGTATTAATTCCTATCAGACATTGTGAACATCATTCCATCATTCCCAAGATAAGAAGGACATGGAACTGTTGGAGCAAGTCCAGAGGAGGTCATGAAGTTGATAAGGGGGACTGGAGCACATCCTGTAGGGAGACAGGCTGGGAATGTTCAGGCTGGAGAAGAGAAGGTTTTGCAGAGACCTCAGAGCACCTTCCAGGATCTGAAGGGGCTCCAGGGAAGCTGGAGAAGGACTGTTCATCAGAAACTGGGGTGACAGGACAAGGGGGAGTGGCTTCAAACTGAAACAGAGGAAATTCGGGTTAGATATCGGAAATAATTCTTGCCTGTGAGGATGGAGAAACCCTGGCACAGGTTGCCCAGGGAAATTGTGGATGCCCCAACCCTGGCAGCGTGCAGGTCCAGCTTGGCCAAAGCCTTGAGCAACGTGGTCTAGTGGAAGGTGTCGCTGCCCATGGCAGGAGGATAGGTTGGCACGAAATGAACTTTACAGTCCATTCCAACCCCTTAACACTGTATAATTCCATGACCCCAGTTTCACAAAAGGCCTTTTAACACTCCAACTCACTAGCGCATGTGACCCTCAAGGAAAGATGCCTTTGCGCGTCTACACATCCCCCTTACAGATAATTTGATGTAAAAAACCCACCTTTTTTTCCCTCCCTTATTTTCCTTTTTGGAGAGTCTTTGCCGGGGGGCGTGGCTGGGGGCGTGGCCACAGGGCGGGAGGGGCGTGGCCTAAGGCACAAGGGGCGCGGTCTGGCGGGCGAGGGGCGTGACCGACGAGAAAAGGGGCGTGGCGTGGCTCAGGGGGGCGTGCCCGGCGCGCGGGGCGGGGGGG
>NW_016690203.1:7698013-7701281 GCF_001604755.1 Lepidothrix coronata | reverse complement strand
GGGAGCGGGGCTGTGCCCGCGGCTCCGCGTCGCCGAAGTTCGGTGTTTCCCCGGGCACGGCCCCGTGCGATGGGCGGGGGATGCGGGAGGAGGCAGCCGGGGGGCTCCCTGACACACACCGCTATTATTTTATGTATTTTTGGGTTTCCGGCTGGTTTACTGGGTCAGTGGCTTGCAGGCTTTCTCCTCCTCCTTCCCCAAAATCACACTCCTGGAATTTTACTCCCATTGCATTGCCAATCCTATTTTAGCTTTATTGACCCTTAATTTGGGATTGGGTGGTTGAGCCTCCCATCTCGGCCTTGCCCATCTCTCAGATCAGAAGGCAAAACGTGTTCCTGCCCTTGTCTCTCTCTCTCTCTTCCCCCGTGGTCTCCTGACTTTCTAACTCCTGGCTTTGGCCCTGGTTTGTGGTTCTTTGCCCCGTTAATTACAGAACTGGGAGCTACTTGGAATGTGGGTTTCCATCCGATGGCCTCGGGACACGCATTTGCTCTCCTGGTAGTTGAGTGTTGTCAGGAGCCAGGAAGGGAAACTGGAGGCAGTGGGAGCTCTGGGAGCAGGGGCAGAACCTGTGGCTTTACCTTCATCCGCTGAAATATCCTTAGTTTTCGTTTCCAGGGGCACCTTCTTTCCCCGTTTATTTTGACTGCCCTCCTTGCTCTAATATGTGCTGCACCTGCAAAGGCAGGTGTTTTCCAGGAATGTGGGGGTTTGGGGTGAATCCTGTTTCCCATGGTCATCCTGCAGGACTTTGGGACCATCCCTGGTGCCTCTGTGGGAACGGGGAACTTCTGGCAGCTGCTTGAACATATGGGGAGAGATGGGCTCTAAAATCATCAGCTGTCTGCCTGCTTCAGTTCTTACTCAAAATTAAAGCTTTTCCAAACTGTCTGAGAGTATAAGAGATTTTTTTTTTTAAGGGGTTTAACTAATTTTGGTTTTAAAGACAAAATTACCACAACTTCTTTTTGGACTTGAGTTACATTTCATTGCTACAGGCAGTCAGCAGTCCCCTAAAAAGCACTTTATGTTGGAGTGATAATAACCAGCGACATAATTTGAGTTACAATTTACAAAAAGAAGCCTTTTTTTTCCCCCCCAGTTGTTTTCAGAAGTTTAAACTGTCCCAGAGGGTACAAAAAGCAGTTTAAACCCTCGGTGCACGTTGGTATAAAAGGCAGTTGTCACGAGAGAAAAGTAGCAGTAGCACACGGAGTTACTGGATTACAGGTGGTTTTAAACAGATATTGTTGTCAGAGGGATTGTTGGCTTTTTATTTTTAAAATGCGAATTTCTGGTGCTGTTGGAAGGCAGACACATTCTCCTGCTCCAGTGAGTCCCATCTCCAGCTTTCAGAGGGAAAGGAACCTGTGAGGAGAGCTGCTGGGTTGTTCTGTGATAGTTATTCTGTGACAGGACAGTCTGTGTTGGTCCCTGGCTCTGTGGCCATCACCTGTGGCACAGGAGGGGCCATCCTGGCCCTGGGAATAACCAAGGGCACCGTCAGGAGTGAAGGGACACAGCAGGCAAGGATTTCACCTTCATCTTGGACTGGATGGGTATAAATAGCTGGGTTTGTCCAGAAGAATCCCCTGGAAGGCACTGGATGCAGAGAGCTCCCCGGGAGCTCCTGACTCACACGGGAGCAGCTGGGATAATATTTTAGGAGGATTCCCAACCTGACTGATGTTGGGACTCGCAGCCTAAGGCAGGAGGAACCTTTGCTCCCGTCAAACGTGGGCTGGTTATGCAGATTTTAGCAATTCCGCGGCCATTTGCATGTGAATAGCGAAAGGAGGGAATTGCCCCGGCGCCTCCGAATTCCACGTGGTGCTTCCAGACTTCCAGTCCGGTCGGGTGTCAGCTGGAGCCGGCTGAGGAGACCGGGAGAAACACTATCTCTGCTTCCCAAGTTTTCCTCCCACTGGAGAATGCCTGCAGGGTGTCATCATGTCTGTCCTCTGCCTGCCTTCCCACAAAGCCCGTGTCCTGCTCTCCCTGCCTCTGCTCCCAACACTCCCGTGGAATATTCTTCCTGACAAGGCCAGGTCCTCTGGGATTTCTGCCTGTCCAAAACACTCCCAGCAGGAGCTGCTTGGGAAGTTATTTTATTTGTCACCTCCTGTAACACAAGCAGGAACTTTGTTCCTGACAAGTGTCTCCATCTCCAAACATTTTCAGGTGATCCGGGGGCCTCCAGCAGTGACTGCTCAGGGAATGTGATGTGGGGAAATACTGTCAGCTTTTATCACACTTCTTATTCTCTTTTTGAGAAAACTTCTGAGTGTGGTGACTGCCTTCCACAGCAGGGGAAATAAGACAAGGAACATGAGAAGGGATTGTGGGAGGCCATGGAGTTACTGGTAATAGTCTGGGATTTCAGACACTCAGCTGAGTTGGTTTTAGTGTCTCTTGGAGCTGAAGCAATGAAAAGAACCAAAAGAAAAATACCTTCTAAATATGAAATGGCTGTGTTTTTATGGACAAAAACAGCAGCAGGAATGAAGTCCTGAGTTGAGCAGAGGGGAAAAATCTCAGTTAATATTGTTAAAGGGGGGGGGGGGAAAACATATCTGGGATCTGGCAGTGGAAAATCAACCCTTAGCATTTTCTTTCTGGAAAAGCAAGGGATGAGAAGAACAGGAATCTCGGGATGTGACACCAGGGGAATAAGGATGAAACCCAGGTATTAAAACTGTGTGTGGCATCAGAGGAATCTTTAATGAGCACCACGGTGGCACGTGTCAAAACTAGGATGTTAAAATACTTCCTAGTTAATTTTTTGAGGGGAAGAACAATTGCAGGAGGGATTTGAGATCTGCAGAACCTGCATGATTTGCTTTGCAGGGAGATGGTCAGGACGTGTCTTGCTCCTCACCTGTGAGATTTGGTGCCTGGGTGGTTTTCAATCCAGCAAAAGTTTTGTTATCCTGAGATCCCCCAGATGCAGGATAATTCAGAAGTTCCACCTTGGAACTTCCCACAGTGAGAGTGGAGACACTGATAAGTGCCCTACAGCACATGGTTAAATGTGAGAGTTTTAGGCCTTGAAAGCCCTAAATCATCAAGAGTTTTCAGGGTAAATTCGTGCAGGCTTTTTTTAGCTGCCTCTGAACCGTGGCTGTCATCAGTTGGCTGCTCATTTGCTTTGACATCCATGAGATTTTTAAGGCACAACCTGCAGGAGGAGTGGAAGGGATCCTGCAGGAGGAGTGGAAGGGATCCTGCAGGAGGAGTGGAAGGGATCCTGCAGGAGGAGTGGAAG
>NW_016690203.1:7678545-7696140 GCF_001604755.1 Lepidothrix coronata | reverse complement strand
CTGCAGGAGTGGAAGGGATTCTGCAGGAGTGGAAGGGATTCTGGAGGAGGGGAAGGGGTCGTGCAGGAGGAGAAGGAGTTGTGCTGGAGGAGTGGAAGGGATCCTACAGGAGTGGAACAGATCCTGCAGGGTGGGGAGAGCCAGGCACGAGGAATGTGAGGAGTGACACAGAGAAAGTGAGACAGCCAGTGGTGTCAGTGGGGAACAGGAGCAAGGGAAGAACCAAAACACAGCCCTGAACACGTTGGAGGCAGGGCCAGGGGGCTGGAACTTGCTGAGGCAGGGAAGGAGCAGCATCCCTGGGATCCAGGGAGGTGAGACCTGAGAGACAGGCACTGTTCTGTGAATTCCTGGGGTGACTGAGGAGTGGGAGAAGGAGATTACAGTGATCCAGACAAAATGGTGATTGGGGCCAGGATTAGCAGTTTTGTGGTCTGTGTGGAGAGCAATTCATGGATAAATAAATGACCTACTCTGTGTTTCTGGGAGCCATCAATTTAGTGACTTTGTTTCTGGGATGGTCCCTGGTCCTGTGTTGCCACAGAATGAGAGGTGAGCACAGTTCTGCTTTAATTCCTGGGGTCAGTGTATGAGTGTAATCTTGCTGTTGGTTTCATGTTTTAAGCTTATTAATTAATTTTATTTGTAAGAAAATGACTGAAGTGTTGTTGCTGCTCTGCACCACGGTCCCTAGAGAAGGAAACAGTTGTGTGAACACGGATTTGACAGTTCCATGAAGGATTGTCCCTTCTCTTGGACTCGAATAATACAAATTCAGGCATTAGCTCAGGGTTATTTTACTGCTGGGCATCAGCATGTGTGAAAAAGCCCATTTTTGGTGACGTGGTGAAGCCTCTTGGACTGGACATTGGGCCTTGATCTGAGCAGTGCCAGTAACTCACCTTCTATATCCCCGTCACACTGTTCTCCCAGGTTTTTCCCACTTGTAAAACGGAGATTTTATCTAATTACCTCTGGTCTTACGAGCAGTAACAGTGGGTTTGATTGCTGAGGATGTGCTCAGTTGAGAAGCCCGAGCTGCAGATGGAAACCCTGTGGATAACGAGCCCAGAGCACGTGGAAAGGAGTTTGTTTTGGGGCAGCCTGGTTTTCCAGCAGGTTGCCTTGGGTGTTCTCAGCAGCTTTTCTTGTGCCCCCACTAATCCTGGCAGCTGTTCTCCCAACCTGAGCCCGCTGCAGTTGCCTTGGTGCTCTCCAGGATCACCTTTCACACTCCTGATCCTTCCCCTTGTGTTCCAGAGCCACCCCAAATCCACCTCCTCCAGCTGCTTCCCTAATCCCTGTCTGGCCAGGAGGGCTGAGCTCCTTGAGACCTTTCTGTGAAACTCATTTTGGAGTTGATTGAAACCCTTGAAATCTCACAGCTGAGCCTCAGTGACTGTCTGGAGGGTGAGGACAGAAACCAGGCTGGTTTGGTGCCTGGGATGCACTTCTCAGCACATCAGACCTGTTTCTGACCTATTTCACTTAAAAATGATTAAGGTATTTAAACACTTTCTGCTTTGAATGCCCCTAACAAAAATATCCTTCCAGGACCTGAAGGGAGCCTGCAAGAAAGAAGAGGGAATTTTTACAGGGGCTTGGAGTGACAGGACAAGGGGGAATGGCTGCAAACTGCCAGAGGGCAGGGTTAGGTGGGATATTGGGAAGGAATCCTTCCCTGGGAGGAAGGCACAGGCTGCCCAGAGAGGCTGTGGCTGCCCCTGGATCCCTGGGAGTGTCCAAGGCTTTGTGTGTGGGTGTGTTCAGGAGTCTGTGGCTTGTTTTTAAACCGATGCCCACGTGGGTTAAGCTCAACTTTCCTGGTGGCTCAGATGATTAAAATCAGAATATCTCTGGGGTTTGGATGCTTTCTTGTGGGATTCATTCATGTCCTTCCTTAGATGCAGCTCATCCAGTGGGTCCAGACCAAGAGTAGCTGGGCTTTGGTTATAAATGGAAAAATTGCTTTGATGATCAATATTAAAGTCCTTAACTGTTGTTTGAAGTGTCCTGTGGATGAATTGGAAATTATATTATCATATTCCCGCACTTTTGATTTTTCACTTATCATTTAAAAGTGTTTTACAGATAAACTGTGGGTTTGAAGTAGGTGACCAGCGGGGTTGGTGTCTTGGAACATCAGCTCCTCTGAAATGTAATTGTTTGCTTTCTGATTGGTTTAAACCTTAATTTAATTTCTGCCAGGAAATCAAAGTTTACTTCTGTCTGCCTTTTTCCTCCTCGCAGAGTGAAAGATGCTGACTGCCAGTAGTGGAACAGCTCCTCTGAGGAACACATCCCTGTAAAATCTTCCCTAAAAAATCACCCGGAGGCAAATATTCCGCCTGTGATGGACCCTCGGAATACTGCTATGTTAGGCTTGGCTTCTGATTCTGAAGGGTTTTCTGGGAAAAGCCCCTCTGTGGCAAACCTTGGCACGTTGGTGGGCAAGGGGGAAGCGGAGCCCGAAGGCTGCAGCAAGGACGAGGAGGACGGGAAGAAGAAGGGCCGGGAGGGGCCCGGCGGCGAGAATGGCAAGAGCGAGGCCCTGAGCGAGGCCCAGCAGTTCTCCGTGAAGGAAACCAACTTCTCCGAGGGGAACCTGAAGCTGAAGATCGGCCTTCAAGCCAAGAGGACCAAAAAGCCTCCCAAGAACCTGGAGAATTATGTCTGCAGGCCTGCCATAAAAACCAGCATCAAGCAGCCAAGGAGGGCTCCCAAGAGCGGGAAGATGACGGATGAGAAGAGCGAGCACTGTCCTCCCAAACAAGTGAGTGGGGCGGCCCTGGGGTGGTTTGCGGGTCCTGGGGAGTTTGAGCTGTGTTGGGAAGCTTCACCATCCCTGCCCCATCGTGTGGTTCCGTGTGACCTCTGATCCTGAAGCTTCTGGAGTTAGGAATGGTTTGATTTCGTGGCTGTCGACGGGGGGAAAGTGCTCGTTCAGGGTTCGACACCGTCGTCGTTTCAACAGCAAGGAGAGATAATTCCCCTGTCAACTTAAAGTGATGTCTCTGGCAAGCGATGGTGTGATGTTTAGTCTCTTTTACAGAAGAAAGTGGAGGTCCTTGGGGGTTTTATCCCTGTTGGGATGGGGTTTGGGTTCCTATTTTCCTGTTAGAGTCAGTGGGTTTCCTGTCTCTCACCTGTCACTGCCACGAGCAGGGTCTGGAAAGCCCAGGAGACTTTTCCAGCTGAGTTACAAACCAGCCTGGTGATACCGTGGCTATAAATGGAGTGACTGGAGGGATGTGCCAGGGGTTTTCCAAAGGGAAGGAGGTAGCCCTGCCTCCTTTTTGTTTGTGTGATCTGCAGGATGTAACAAGGAACAGCAGCAACAGCAGACAGGGAGAACGGGATAAACGGCAGGAATTACAAATAACATTGCATGGATGCTAAATTTTGGAAGTGTTGGGCTACAACCTGCTCTTTTTGCCAATACACATGAAGGTTTTGCCAATACAATGTTAGGATGTACCCTTAGGTGGCCCTAGCAGGTGATTCAGCAGGGGAATCCAAGTCCATGGAAGCTGGAGACCTTCCTTGCTGTGGGATGTCTGTTCCACGGGGCCCCAGGGCTGCAGGGTTTCCATCTCTCCCACCTGTGTCCTGTGCTCAAGGTCCCTTTCAACCCAACCCATTCTGGGATTCCATGATTCCAAGGCATAAACTGTGCCCTGAAAAGACAGGTGTGCTGGATGTAAGGACTGAACCGGCTTTTTCCACACTCCACAGTGCAGTTGTGTTGGGTTTTCCCTCCTTGGGAATCAGAGGGGTTTTTCCTCAGCCTGGAGACCAAGAAATTCTCAAAATTTATGTTGCATAACATAAACTGTTGGCAATGGCCTTTATTTCACATTCTGCCAGCTCAGAACAAGCTTGTTATTCCTGAGGATTTTTCTGACTTCCTCTTGAAAAACGCTGGAAGAGCAGATCCCAACTTGTCATTACACTGATGGCTTTTTTTTTTTCCTTTTTTTTTTTGGTCCAACAAGACCCTGTTGAGGTGAGTTGAGTGTTTGGCCAGCCTGGAATATCCAGCCAGTGATTCCTGAATTCAGGTGGCACTTGCAGCTGCAAATCCCTTCCTCAGGGCAGGTTGAAGGTGAATTAGTCAGGGGAGGGTCGGGTTGTTGGGGTGTTGGACTGGATGATCCTTGTGGGTCCCTTCCAGCTCAGGATATTCCCTGATCCTCTGGTTCTCCCAGCAAAGAGCACCTTTGCATCTGGAGACTCTCCCATTGCATCAGGAGAGTTTTTACCAGGGAAAATAGTCAGGATTTGGAATTGGATGGGGACAGGAGAGATTCTTCCCCCTCAACATCTTTGTTTGTATACCAGGTTTTCCTTCAGGAGATCCATCCCATTCCAAGTGGAAATCAGAAAGGGAAGCAAATATTAGTGATATTTTTTATATATATATATATATATATATAAAAAATATATATGTGTGTGTGTTTTATATATACATAATATGTATATATATAAAATAAATATATATGTATTTTATATATATAAAATAAGTATATATGTATTTTATACATATAAAGTATGTATATATTTCATATATAATACATATATAATAAATATAATATATACACATTATATAGTATATTATACATATATTATACCACATATATTATATGTATTATATATAATACATATATTATGTATCTGATATAATAATATATGACATGTAATATATATTATAATACATTAGTGATATTATTGATCTGTGACACCACTGATCCCACCATGGGTTGTCAGAAATGACCCCAAACAGTGTCCTGCTGATTCCTGAAAAGGGACTGGAAGTGTCTGTGTGGAAATAAATGGGAACCATGGCTGAAAATATTCCTGTTTTGAACATAATGCCCCAGGGATTTTTTTTTGTCTTGTTGCCACGAAAGAAAGCAAGTTTTAGCTCTGAAAATTACCCTTCAGCAGAGGGAATTGATCCCTAAATCTCTGCTTTCGATGGAGAGGAGGGGAAAGCAAATAAAAGACCAGCTCAGAGCCAGGTGTGGCCTCACCTGGAGCTCTGACACTGACCTTTCCCTTCTTTTTGAGGAGGAATAAGGGATGGGAATGAAAATGTGGCACTTGCAGTGCACCCAGTGAAGCACTGAGCACAAAGAGGAGCAGTGGAATTCCTCTCCCGGGAATAGCAGTGCAGAAATTAAACCAGGAGGAAAATCCTTTGCACTTGCACGTCTGACAGGCTTTTCCTCAAGCTCGGTGCTGACAGGACTGCTGAAACTTGGGGAGTGCCTGCAGTTACAAAAACAGAGGGTTTGTCTGCTTGCTGTGAGCGAGGGGAGTCACTTGGAATCCCAGAATCTCTCAGGTGGGAAAAGCCCTCTGGGATCATGGAGTGCAGCCCTTCTGTTCCAACCAAACCCTGTCCCCAAGTGCCACCTCCCTCAGGGATGGGGATTCCTCCTCTTCCCTGTCCCACTGCCCCACCACCCTTTCAGTGAGGGGAGTTTTTCCCTGTGCATCTACAATTTGTCCTCCAGAAACGTGGGGACATACAAGCTAATAAATATTTTTTTCTCACAGAAGAGAAAAGAGAGACTTAAAAAAGACCGAGATTCCCGGGTGTGAAGAGGAACAAAATTAGGAGGTGCTGCAAGAGTCAAGCAGTATTTAATTTGCTTTTTTGACACTGAGTGTGGAACTGGGATTTCTTCCTCTCAGGAAGTGTCCCGTGGCAGGCAGACACTAAGCCCAGAAGCCTGAGCCTTGAACATAAATGCACATAAATACACATTTTTGGCCCTGTTAGGGGGCAAACCCGTGTTTTCCCCGTGCTGGAGGGTGGGTGTAGGCAGGGCCATGGCAGAGGGGCAGTGGTGAAGGTGTAGCAAACAGAGGTGATAGTAGCAGCCTGTGTAACTCTAACTCAGAGTAGTAACACGGGGCAGCAGGTTGGGACTCGCCCTCCTGCTCCAGCTCCTTATTTCTGGGTGAAAACTGCTGAGTGCAGGATTCTGGGGCTCTCTCTCTTGCCCTGGGTCGTGCAGGGAAAGCTCTGCAGGGAAGTTTGCTGATGAAATCACAGCCACTCAGAGGTAACAAAGCTAAAGGAGTGATTGCTTTTTTTAGTAGCTTGAGAATATTTCCTGCAGCATCTGGGACATAAGTTTGTCTTTTTTTCCCTGGTCCTTCGTTCAGACTTGCTCTTAGAAAAGCCTGCAAAGTCTTGGAGGTGAAAAATAAACAGGAGACACTTATTTGGGGAATTCTGTGGGATATATTGATGCCACAGCTCCTGTGATTCCTCAGCAAGCTCGTTGGAATTGTGGCCCAAACACTGGCCTGAAGTGCAGCAGCTCAAACGACGATGGGGAGATCTGTGTGTGCACATAAAAACCCCTTTATTGCAGTTTCATTAACAAGCTGGTTCCTTTCTGGCTGTTCCAGAGGGTGGAACCCGAGAGTTTCTCGGGGTTTGCAGCTTGGTTTTGGGGTGAGAAGTGTGAGTTTGACACCAGGCTGGAGAGGAGACACCCCTGCTCTTGGGAAGGATCATTTGCTCCTCAGCCCTTTGCACACAAGTACCAATCATCATCACAGTAAATCATGATCTAGTAATAATAAACCCCGGGGTTGTGCTCTAACAACAGCTGCTTTTTTTAGAATAAAGTCATTTTTTTTGCTGTTGGTGCCTGTGGTGGCTCTGGAACCACAGAATCATTCGAGTTGGAAAGGAGCTTTAAGACCATCAAGTCCAACTCTTCTCCCAGCGCTGCCAAGGCCACCAGTGATGGATTGTAACTCATTAACAGTTCATATCAAAACTACCTGGAATTTTTATTCCTGAAACGAGTGGTGCAAGTCTAGAAACTGTGTGTCCACACGGGAGAGTTGGAATTTTCAGTTCAGCTCAGTCCCAAATTTGGAATAGTACCAGTTTGATGGAAACTTCCAGGTTTTGTGCAGTTGTTTTGGGCAGTGCTTTTAAGCCAGGCAGTTGAACTAAAGGTGGCACAGGAACAGATTATTTTTTGAAGCACAAAGTGCTTTTTGGTGTAGTGTTTTCTCACCCTTTTGAACAACTTTGCCCCCAGATGAACCATTTCATTCCATCTGAAACCAGAGGAACGTGGAGCAGGGCTGGAAATCTGGGCTAACGAGGCACAGAATTCCAGGAAAACTGTTTCGGGCCATTTTTTTGTGGCATTTTCACCTGGTTTGGGCTTCAGGTCTGTCCCCACCTCATGGAGTGCCTGTGTGGGCACCAGGAGTTATCCCAGGGGAGCAGGGCACCTTTCCTGCCCCTGCTGCACTGGGACAGGCCTGGGTTGGAGAGTATTCCAGGGGGAATTCCTGAGCATTTCCATAGGATTGGAGCTGCCCCAGGAGAGCTGGGCTGAGGGACAGGGTGTGCCTGTGGCCACGGGCTGTGACAGCACAGCTCTGCCCCGGCACTGGGGGCAACCTGACCCCAAAAATCCCTGAGGGAGAGCTTGGATCGGGGACCCAGGGATCCCAGGGACTGAGGGAGAGCTTGGATCAGTGATCCCAGGGATCCCAGGGAGAGCTTGGATCGGGGAGCCAGGGATCAAGGGAGAACTGGGATCTGGGACCCAGGGGTTCCAAGCACCGAGAGAAAACTGGGATCTGGGCCTAGGGATCCCAGAGACTGAGGGAGAGCTCAGATATCAGGGGTCCAGGGATCCCAGGGACTGCAGGAATATCCTGTGGGATACTCCTCAGTGACAACAATACTTCCCATTCACTTTAACCAAAAATCTGAATATTTTAATAATATAGAATTGCAAGAACAAACTTTGTGAGTTATGTTGGAGTTTTTTAGTGGTTTTGCAGCCACTGCAACCCCCTCCAGAGGTTACATGCTTTGTTCAAGGTGTCTCTGCTGGAAGTTACCAGAGGAATTTTTTTCCTTAAAAATTCCCCCCCAAAACGTTCCTGTTAATCCCACTGATTGTTAAGTGGATTTATGGCCAAAAAAAAAAAAAAACCAACATGAAAAAAATTTCCCATATAAGAATTTTGCCTTTCAAAATGCTGAAAAAGAGCTGTGAACTTTTTTGGCTCCTTTCTGACATCTCACCAGACGTTTCTCGTTTTGTTTTTCCGCGTTCTTTGAAATCATTTTCGCTGTGCTTGGAGATTTCCCTCACCCTCAGATGAGAAAGGAGCTCTCCAGGGCAACTTGCCTTCAGCTTTCAGAGGCTCCCTGTTTGATGCTAAAGCCACGTTCTCAGAATCCTGGCATCTTGCTCAGATCAAAGCTGGTGTTTGGAAGGGTTTGCTTAGTTATGTGTTTATTATTTAAATATCTGCTCAAACTTCCAAGCTCTTTGTTTGGAGACGGAGGTGGATTGGGAGAAGCAGAGGCACTGTGAGGGCACCACAGACCCTGACTGAGGGGTAGCAGAGCACACAGAGCAATCAAAGAAAGAGGGAATATTGTGGATACTCAGCAGGCACAGGGCTGAGGAGTTCAATTCCCGAGGCAACATTGAGGTGAATTTTTCAATCCGCTGAACAAAGAAGGTTAAAGTTTCCTTCCAAAGTTCTTTTCAGGATCTCAGGCCATGGGAAAGGGGTGTAACTCTCTGAAGGGTGCCCAGCAAGGCTGTTCCAGTGCTGTTCAGCGACTCTCTGCATCCCAGGGATTCCCAGAGGTGGAGGTGGTGCCAGGAGGTTTTCAGTTTGTGTGTTTGGAATCACGGAATCACGGAGTGGGTTGGGTTGGAAGGGATTATAAAGCTCATCCAGTTCCACCAGGGACACCTTCCACTATCCCAGGTTGTTCCAAGTCCTGTCCAGCCTGGCCTTGGACACTCCCAGGGATGGGGCATCCATGGAATAACCTGTGCCAGGGCCTCACCACCCTCACAGGGAAGGATTTCTTCCTTAATATCCAACCTAAATTCCCCCTCTCTCAGTTTGTGCCCATTCCCCTTGTGCTGTCACCCCAGTTCCTGAGGAACAGTCCTTGTCCAGCTTCCCTGGAGCCCCTTCAGACCCTGGAAGTTGCTGTGAGATCTCCACACAACCTTCTCTTCTCCAGGCTGAACAGTCCCAACTTTCCCAGTCTCCATCCACAGGGGAGGGGCTCCAGTTCCCTTATTGGCTTCGTGGCCTCCTCTGGATTTGCTCCAGCAGTTCCATGTCCTTGTGTTGGGGGCAGCAGAACTGGATGCAGAACTTCCTCCTCTGAGCTCAGAGCCTTCCACTCCTGAGTGACTCCCCTGCCCTCAGGGATGTGTTGGGTGCTGTGTGTACAGACTGCCCTTCCAAAATGAAACATCCATTTATCGGGGTGTTCCCAGCAGGCTTTGGGAAGGTGACAGGCGTCGCAATTTGTACGGAATAAATAAATTTCGGATTTGTTTAGGTCAGAACTGGAAATAACTGCGGGTTTGAGCTGCCCCACGTGTATCCCTGTGCAAACAGGAGACTAATTTGACTTGTTTTATTTCACTCTCCTTATTTTTCTGGCTGTCAGTGGTCTGCTGGGAGGAGAAGCTGTTGCTGCAGGGGCTGGGGGTGTCCTGGGACACGGCCCTGCTCAGCTGCTGCTCAGCACCATGTGAGTTCCTCAAGTGCTCTCACACTATAAATAGCCCAGTGCATTGTTGTCAGTGGGTTTTTATTAACAAACAGCAACAGTATTTTTGGGGAATGTTTATAATTGGGGGGGCAGAATAAATGGGTTGTATTTCGGGGCTGGCAGCGAGTTTGGGTTTCGTTGAAGTCAGAAAAGCTTCAATGTGTCTACTGGTTTAAAATTTTGCTTTAAGTATTAGTAATTTATTAATATTGCCAATATTTGCATAATCCATCTATTGTAATATTTACAATATTTTATTATTGGATCTATTATTACTAATTTTATTTAAATTGATAGGTTGGTGAAGCTGTGCTCATGCAGTTACCCTGTTAGTGGAGCAGGTATTAATCACCTCAACATCAAAAAATACCGTGTTACTCAGAGAGATGCTTTGTGGTCTGTTCCTAAAGACTCTTTTGTTGTTTTATTGACTCCTAGGACCCTTCAAAGTCCTACAAGAAAGCTGGAGAAGTGGCACCAGTTGAGTTACACGCAGAAGAAGGTGTCCAAGTAGAAACAACCCCTTTATCCAAGAAAGTTTCCCCGTTGCACTCAGAAATGACGGATTACATGAAGTCATCTCCTCCCACCCTGATCAGCAGCCATAATTCCGATTTAAAGGACAGAACAGAAATCAACGGAGCAACAACTGTCACAGAGAAACTGGCTCAGCTCATTGCAACCTGTCCTCCCTCCAAGTCTTCCAAAACAAAGCAGAAGAAGCCCGGGAACGGAAGCGCGTCCGGTTTGGTGAAAGACTCTGGGAAGAAGCCGCCAGGAACCATCAATCCGAGTGGGATGGTTGGTAAAGATTTGGTGAAGAAGCTGCCGGGCTCTGGGATTGCCGTGGGGCTGGTGAACAAGGACTCAGGGAAGAAGCCATTGGGGATTGGCAGCACAGCCATACTGGTGAACAAAGACTCTGGGAAGAAGCCCCAAGGGATCGGCCCCTTGATTGGATTGGTGAGCAAGGACTCTGGGAAGAGGCCCCCAGGGATCAGCACTCCCCCCGGGATAGTGCACAAGGACTCTGGGAAGAAGCAGCCGGTGACCAGCTCTGCAGTTGGATTGATCAGCAAAGATGTGGGGAGGAAACTTCCAGGGATCAGCACTCCAGCTGGATTGACTACCAAGGAGCCTCTCAAGAAGCCAGTAGGGATCAGCACTCCAGCAGGATTGGTTAACAAGGACGCTGGGAAGAAGCTGCTGGGGGTAAATAGTCCTGCAGGTCTGCTCAACAAGGATTCTGGGAGAAAGATGCCGGGGACCGGGAATGCGGCGGTTCTGAGTAACAAAGACTCTGGAAGGAAGACGCCAGGGATTGGCAGCCCGGTGGGACCAGTTAGCAAGGACTCTGGGAGGAAGATGCCAGGAATTAGCAGTCCAGTGGGGTTGGTTAGCAAGGAGTGTGGGAAGAAGCCGGTGGGGATTGGCAGCCCGGCTGGTTTGGCCAACAAGGACTCTGGGACGCTGAAGGCAGATTCCCTCACACCCACCTCGGAGCCCTTTAAGCTTCCTTGCAATTCCAACCTCAGCAGCCTGGAAAGCCACGAGCCCGCGGATTTACTGAAGGACAACCCTACCAGCAAACCCTTCGAGAAGCACGTCGTGAGGCAGAACAAGGAGAGCATCCTGGAGAAGTTTTCCATTCGGAAGGAGATCGCCGAGGTGGGGAAGGAGATGTTTAACGAGGGGATGTGTGTTCCCCAGGACACCTTCTCCTCCGGCGAGAAGGGGGGTTACGAAGCATCCAAGCACGAGAAGCAGCCCCCAGTGTATTGCACTTCACCAGACTTCAGGACAGGAGGTGCCTCGGAGGTGTCGACAGCCAAGTCCCCGTTCAGTGCAGTGGGAGAGGGGAATCTCCCCTCCCCTTCCCCCACCGTGTCTGTCCCCACCCTGAGCAGGAGCCTCTCAGCATCCTCCTCCCAGCTGCCATCCAACTCATTGCACTTAAGCTCCACGGCAGAGCTCCTGGAAGGCATCTCTGACCCCGTGGGCAAGACTCCCTTTTCCTCTGACAGCATCCTGGGTCTGAGCAGGACCCTGAACCACCCCCTCGGCGCCGATTTTAAAGGTGCTGACAAAGATTTGAGCGATTCAAAGGCTTCTTACGTGGAGACTTCCAGAACCAGTCCTTCCACGGCGAAAAAGCCCATTCTGGCAGCTGAAACGAGCATCCACGCCACTGTCACCCCTTCCGTGGTCAGTTTTACCAGCTTGTTCAGCAGCAAGCAGTTCCTGAAGATCGGGGCGATTGCTGCATCCGATAAATCCTGCCAAGGAGCGAAGAATCTGAGCAGCACTCAGCAGTCGAAGCCTCTGAAGAAGAGAAAAGGAAGGAAGCCCCGATGGACTAAAGTGGTGTCGAGGAACACGTGTCGACCTCCGAAGGGTCTGGAGCTGGAAAGGTCGGAGCTTTTTAAAAACATTTCCTACAGTGCACTGTCGAGCAGCAATTTGGAGCAGGCCAAGTTCCTGAAAAACATCGGGTCGTCCTCGTTCGTGGAGCACGAGTTCGTCAAGCACCAGTTGCCGAAGCTGAACGAAGCCAGTGGCCAGTCCCTGGCGCTGCTGGCTGAGACTGACAAACCAACCCAGAAGTTCTACAGCACCCACAAACAACCCTCGAGCTTGTGTATGGCGGATGATTTCTTGCCTGACATGTACAAACCCAAAAGAGGAAGATCTAAACCCAAGGAGATGCCGGAGCTCGAAGGTCCCCCCAAGAGGACTCTAAAGATTCCGGCATCAAAAGTCTTCTCAGTGCAGTCGAAAGAAGAGCAAGAGCCTCCCATTTTGCAGCCTGAGGTTGAAATTCCCTCCCTGAAGCAGAGCTTATCGGGACAACCTTTTCCTAAAAAGAGAGGGAGACCTAAAAGACAGATCAGGTCATCAATTAAAACGAAACCACCTATTCTGTCCGTGGCACCTTTTGTTGGAACAGAGAACTCGAGCAAGATGGGGCCTGAAAGTGAACAGCATCGACCTGGGGAGTTCTTTGAGAGAAAGGACCAGCTCCGAGGGCCTGAAGAGGTCCAAAGCCCCAGTATTTGCAGCATGAGTGATTTGGAAGTAGACTCAGACAGAAAAGTTGCCAAGAGAAATAACGGACAGTTAATGAAAACAATTATTCGAAAAATAAATAAAATGAAAACTCTGAAGCGAAAGAAACTCCTGAATCAGATCCTGTCCAGTACAGTGGAACCAAATACCAAAGGGAAGATGCAATCCAAGCTCCACAACACGGTGTCGACTCTCGCCGCCACGTTCGGTTCGAAGCTGGGCCAGCAAATCAACGTCAGCAAGAAAGGAACGATTTACATAGGAAAGAGGAGAGGGAGGAAGCCCAAAGCCGTCCTGAACGGCCTCTTGGCCAGCAGCGCTGCCAGCCTGACCGTGCTGGAGAAGTCTGCCCAGCAAGCTCCCGGTACATCCCTGGGCCAGGTCCTGCCCCACCTGCTGCCTCCCGCGGGGAACCCCTCGGAGGTGCTCCCGTCTCCGGTTTGCTCCCAGTCGTCGGCCGTGAGCGGGGGGCAGAGCCCGGTGAGCAGCGACGCGGGGTTCATCGAGCCCAGCCCCGTGCCCTACCTGCACCTCCACTCGCGGCAGGGCGGCGTGGTGCAGACCCTGGCCATGAAGAAGGCGGCCAAGGGCAGGCGGAGGCTGTCGCCGCCCACGCTGCTGCCCAACTCGCCCTCCCACCTGAGCGAGCTGACCTCGCTCAAAGAGGCCACGCCGTCCCCAGTGAGCGAGTCCCACAGCGACGAGACCATCCCCAGCGACAGCGGCATCGGGACGGACAACAACAGCACCTCGGACCGGGCGGAGAAGTTCTGCGGGCAGAAGAAGAAGAGGCACTCCTTCGACCACGTGTCCCTGCTCCCGCCCGAGACCTCCACCGTGCTCGGCAACCTGAAGGAGAAGCACAAGCACAAGTGCAAGCGCCGCAGCCACGATTACCTCAGCTACGACAAGATGAAGAGGCAGAAGAGGAAAAGGAAAAAGAAGTACCCTCAGCTCCGGGGGAGGCAGGACCCCGATTTCCTCGCCGAGTTGGAGGAGTTAATAAGCCGGTTAAGTGAAATTCGGATAACCCACCGGAGTCACCATTTTATACCCCGGGATTTGCTGCCCACCATTTTTAGGATAAACTTCAACAGTTTCTACACCCACCCTACTTTTCCTTTAGATCCTTTGCACTACATTAGGAAACCTGATTTAAAGAAAAAGAGAGGCAGGCCTCCAAAAATGCGGGAAGCTATGGCAGAAATGCCCTTCATGCATAGCCTCAGCTTTCCCCTCTCCAGCACCGGGTTCTACCCCTCCTATGGCATGCCTTACTCCCCGTCCCCCCTGGCAGCTGCTCCCATAGGATTAGGTTATTATGGAAGGTACCCTCCGACTCTTTACCCTCCTCCACCCTCTCCTTCTTTCACGACCCCCCTGCCGCCACCTTCCTACATGCATACAGGCCACTTGCTTCTCAACCCCACCAAATACCACAAGAAGAAGCATAAACTCTTGCGCCAGGAAGCTTTCCTCACCACGAGCAGGACCCCCCTGCTGTCCATGAGCACCTACCCCAGCGTTCCACCCGAGATGGCCTACGGCTGGATGCTGGAGCACAAGCACAGGCACCGCCACAAGCACCGGGAGCACCGTTCCTCGGAGCAGCCGCAGGTTTCCATGGACACTATCACGGCCAACAGCTCCTCCAGAACGGTTCTGGAGTCCTTGAAGCGCTACAGGTTTGGGAAGGAGGCTGTGGGAGAGAGGTACAAACACAAAGAGAAGCACAGGTGCCACATGTCGTGCCCACACCTGTCGCCTTCCAAGGGTTTGCTGAGCAGAGACGAGCAGTGGGTCAGGAGGGAGCCTTCGGAGTCGAATTCCTTGGCGCTGGGCCTGCAGACCCCGCTGCAGATCGACTGCTCCGAGAGCTCCCCGGCCCTGTCCCTGGGGGGGTTCCCCCCCGGCTCGGAGCCCGCCGGCACCGAGGAGCACACGAACCTTTTCACAAGTGCAATAGGCAGCTGCCGAGCGCCCGGCCCCGCCGGCCCCGCCGCGCGCAAGAAGCTGCCCGAGAGCCCCGGGCTGTTCAGCGCCCAGGACGCGCCGCTGCCCCGGCCCCTGCGCAAGGAGCCCTCCCTGGAGAAGGCCCTGCAGCCCCTCTCAGGTAAGGGAGCCCCGGGCCTGCTCTCCTGGGTTCTGTCACACCAAACGCGGGGGCAGGTGGAGCTTTGGCTCTGCGGGGAGCTGTGGGGGGTTCCCGCTCGCAGCAGGACAGGCTGGCGTGGGAGCTCCCCCAGAGCCACCCGGGGCACCGTGTGTGTGTGTCCCCCTTCCCAGCAGAGTCCTCTTGCTTCCTTGCACTCGGGCTGAGGATGCTTTCTCATGGAAAGCTCTTCGCTTTTTCTGTGATATTTTAACTTCCTGGAGAAACAAGGTGAAATTTCTCCTGATTTTTTGATACTTCCGAAGCCCTGTTTCCGCTTGGTTTGGAGTTTGGTGGGTTTGGTTTAGACCAGCTGTCGGTGCTACTGTTGTAGCACTTCCATCTGAGAAAATGTTTCCTCTTCCTTTTGGTAACTCTGTTTTAGTTACTTTGATAATCTGCTACAACAGAGCTTTGGAGCCCCTGGGGATGATCCTGGGGATGCCTGAGACCAAACCTTGAAATTTTGGATTTATTCATGGTTGGGAAATGCTTCAAGCAAAACTGAGACAGGAGCAGCTGAGTGTGTGTGGCCAAGAGCAGCAGTGCTGCTGTCAGAGGGCACCTCCCCTCAAAACCCTGAACTTTGCATAATATTAGAGGGGGGGAAAATCTCATGTGAAATTTAGGACTTCAGGAAACTTCCTGCTTTCCCTGCTGGCCTGAGTGCTCAGTGCTGCACTTGCTTAGTACAGATGTTTTTGGGAATAATTTTCACGCTTTATCCTGATTACCATGGATGTGTCAGCCAGGCCATGGAACAGATAACCTGGGAAGGACAAGTGTGGCCTGTGCTCCTGCCCGTTTCTGATGTCTGAAGGAAGTCTGAGCTGCTTCTCCCTCCCCTCCTTGCCTGTATTCTCCCTCGAAATTTAAATCACTGTCCAAACCCACTTGTGACTGATGTTTCACAGACCAGGAACCAGCTGCCAGCACTGAATAATCCCTCCTCACATTCCTGACTCTCCTCTTGCTCCTTCCCTTGCAGTGCTCCCACTTGAATGCCTCCTGCCCACCTGTGTGTGGAGGGGGTTTTTCTCTTGGTTTTATTTTGGCTTTTGAGGGGTTTAAGTTTTGTTTTAAGGGATGCAGCTGCATCTTGGGCAAGTTCATTTTGCTTTGTGCTGTTTCCTGGCACTGAAGCTCCTCGAGGTGGTGGGGGGAGTGTGGAGAAGGCAACAGAGCCATGGAAGGAGAAATTCCAAGTGCTGGGTCACCAAAAGGGTTAAATTTGGCTCCAAGGAGTGAATTGTTTGTGGGAGCTTGTGCAGTTCTGGGAATTTCCTGAGGATTTCCATTGGGGTGAATGGTCTGACTCGGGTTTGTGTGAGGAACAACCCAAGGAAGGGGAGAGCAGAGATGCTTCTTGGTGAAGGCTCTGCCCACTCCGTGTCCCAGGATGTCTGACATTCCTCAGGTGCCAGGTATCACTTCCAGCCAGTGCATTCCCACCCTGGAACCCAGCTGGCTTTGCTGTGAGGCTGGTGTCTGGCTCATTCCCAAGGATTTCCCAACGTGCAGGCTTGGAAAACTTAAACCACCTCTGGTAAAAAGCCCCAGGAAAGAGAAAGACCGGGTTTGGGGTGTTTGTTTTGAGCCAAGGTGCTGAGTGGTGATCCTGAATCCATGACCGTGGAAGATGAAAGGAAAGGCACAGATGGAGGAAGAACCTGTGGAATAACCATCCCAGACTGGTTATTTATAGAACCAGCTGCAGGTGCACAGTGGGGAGATGCTGGATCAGAGCCCTGGAACGGGCAGACAGGGATCCCATCGGGGAGCCCTTCCAGAGCAGGTCTGTGGGATCCACAGAGGATATTCATGGTGCTTTATTTCAGAGTATCCACATGAAAACCTGCCTCATCTCCAGAGCCTTTTGAACATCAGCCTGGCCTGGCTGGATGAGCAGATTCTTTTTATGATGTTGGCTGATGCCAGATATCCTCAGATGGGCCGTGTTAGAGATGAGTCGGGTCAGTTGTTTGGGCAGTCAGCAGAGGTTGGAGTGTCCTGGGAGGTGAAGTGCAGGGGGAAGTTTCCACCTTAGGGCTGTTGTGTGGCCCTGGCACAGCCACACGGACACAGGTCACCAGGCTCTGCCCTTTTGTAGGACGCTGTAGGACACTGTTCACCCCAAGTTCCCAGTTGAACTTCTGCAGCTGCACACCAGGAGTTGTTTCAGCCGAGTGATGGTGTGTTGTGAGCTGGCCGTGGTGTGCCCCTTCTGATTCCCAGGGCCTCGGTGTGTGCCCTGGTGTGCCCCTCATGATTCCCATGACCTCAGTGTGCCCTGGAGTGCCCCTCCTGATTCCTGTGACCTCGGTGTGCCCCGGTGTGCCCCTCATGATTCCCATGACCTTAGTGTGCCCTGGTGTGCCCCTCATGATTCCTGTGGCCTCAGTGTGTTCTCTGGTGTGCCCCTCATAATTCCCATGACCTCAGTGTGCCCTGATGTGCCCCTCCTGATTCCTGTGACCTCGGTGTGCCCTGGTGTGCCCCTCATGATTCCTGTGGCCTCAGTGTGTTCTCTGATGTGCCCCTCATAATTCCCATGACCTCAGTGTGCCCTGATGTGCCCCTCCTGATTCCTGTGACCTCGGTGTGCCCTGGTGTGCCCCTCCTGATTCCAGTGGCCTTGCCTGTGCCCTGGTGTGCCCCTCATGATTCCCATGACCTTAGTGTGCCCTGGTGTGCCCCTCATGATTCCTGTGGCCTCAGTGTGTTCTCTGATGTGCCCCTCATAATTCCCATGACCTCAGTGTGCCCTGATGTGCCCCTCCTGATTCCT
>NW_016690203.1:7660707-7677375 GCF_001604755.1 Lepidothrix coronata | reverse complement strand
CCGTTCCCGTTCCCATTCCCGTTCCCATTCCCGTTCCCATTCCCATTCCCGTTCCCATTCCCATTCCCGTTCCCATTCCCATTCCCGTTCCCATTCGCGTTCCCATTCCCATCCCCGTTCCCATTCCCGTTCCCATTCCCATTCCCGTTCCCGTTCCCGTTCCCTCCCCCGGGACCGGCGGGAAGCAGCGCCCCCTGCCGGCCCCGCCGCTCCTGGGCCGCGCCCCGCTCGGTGCGGGGGACACGGGGCAGGTCGGGGGGTCCGCAGGGACCGCGACATTCCCGGGCTGTGCCACCCCCGGGCTGTGCCACCCCCGGGCTGTGCCACCCCCGCGGCCTCCAAAGCCTTCTCCCTCTTTTTATTCCCGGTTAGGAATTACAGCCCGGTCCTGCTCCGGGCACTTATTCCCACTGTTTAATTTTCTTTAGTCCCGGCTCCCGGGGCCCTTGTTTAGCCTGCCCTTTATGGAATCAGTGGATCCTGGAGTTCCTTAGGAGGGAAATTCCCCCTGGGAGGATCCTGCTCGTGGTTTAAGCCCTGGCAGCCCAGCACCCTGCAGCCCCCCCAGCCTGGAGGGGTGGGCAGGGGCCTTGGAGTGAGGTGAAACTCGGGGGTTAAGAGCTCTTTAATGATTGAAATAAAGTTAATAATAATAATAATAATAATAATAACAACAGGAGCCTTGTGATGGTACCCTTGTTGAGGAGAAAGGAAGCCATCCCTCTGCCCTGTCAAGGAGTTGGAATCCTTGGAAAAAAGTGCTGTTGTTCATTCCCTCCACCAATGGAGCCCCTCACCAGGAGCTGAGAGTGCCCAGGATCACAAAAATTCCAAACTTTGAGGCAAGAGAGGATCTCAAAGGAGATTTCCCCAGAGATTCTGGTGAATCAGTTTGGTGCATTCAGGGATCCTGCCATCGCTGCACACCCTCAGGGTCTCTCTTGGGTGTTGAAGCCCATGGACATGGGCAGGGAATTTCAGGATTCCTTGCCCTGACAGGAATTTCAGGGGAATCACAGGCCTTGAGTTTGGGCAGGACTTCAGTGTCCCCCTGTCTCCTTTTGGTGGAGTTTGGGAGGGAGGGAGGAGCTGGGAACCAAACAGGCAGCACTGAGCTCGTTCATCCTGAGCCGTGTCCTGAAGGGGAACAACAAAACTCTGTCCTGCTGCGCCCTGGATTTGGTGACTCCTGGATGTTTGCAGGACCTGCACATTCTCCTCACGTGCTGCCACGTGCCTTTGTGCTTTCCCTGGGGTTTCGTGCAAACCTCTGGATTTTTAATGTCTCGGCATTTTCATAATTGCAACACACGGGTTTTTTCCGTGGCATTTTAACAGCTCCCACAGCCTTTGCTTTCGAGAGTAATCGGGATTCTTCAAAGCTTAGGAAAACACAACAAGTTACAGTAAGAAAATATTGATGTGTAAGAAGGGGGACAGGAATAGGTCTTTGCTCAAAGCTGCCCCGACCAGCCTTGTCTCCTCACCCTGCAGCAGTCGTGGGGCTTCTGTAGCTCTCTGAAAATGGGTTTAACTCAAATAATGGTAACTGTGCTTCCTGCTGCCCGATGGCATCATCCAGGGATTTAGCAAGTAACAGCAAGCCCTGTGCAGTCAGAACACAGAGGGAAACGTGTTTTGCAGGTGCCTCAAATGCAGTGCTGGTTTGTGTGCAGATAATCATCATCCTCACTTGTTTAGGCCCTGGGGCTTTCACAGCTCTGCTGTGATGCACTGACACAGAAATATTTGGGGTTTTTACATGAAACAGGGATATTTGGGGGTTTTTACGTGATGGGATCTCGAGGAGGAAAAGCAGCAATAACAAGGGACAAATCTAAAGAATTTTCAAATTTTAAAAGCATCGTGAGCTGGGTTTTGGAGAGCACCTCCAGCAGGTCAAGGGGGATGTTATTCCCACTGCTCTGCCCTGGAGAGGCCACATCTGGAATGGCTCTGGGATCCCCAGTCCAAGAGAGGCGTGGAAATACTGAGTCTGGTGGAGAGCCACAGAGACAACCAGGGGATTGGAGCCTGTGTCATCCAGGAGGGCTGGGAGAGCTGGGATCAGTCATCCAGAGAGCTGAGAGAGCTGGGATCAGTCATCAGAGAGGCTGGGAGAGCTGGGATCAGTCATCCAGAGAGGCTGGGAGAGCTGGGATCATTTATATAGAAAGCTGGGAGAGCTGGGATGGATCATCAGAGAGCTGGGAGAGCTGGGATCATTTATCCAGAGAGCTGGGAGAGCTGGGATTGGTCATCAGAGAGCTGGGAGAGCTGGGATCATTTGTCCAGAGAGGCTGGGAGAGCTGGGATCATTTATCCAGAGAGGTTGGGAGAGCTGAGATTTGAGGCTGGGAGAGCTGGGATCGGCCAGCCTGGAACAGAGGATGCAGAGGGAGCTCTTCCCAGTGTGTCCATGTGCTGGATGGGAGGGAACGAAGAAGAAGGAGCCACACTGGTGCTGGTGGTGCCCAGTGACAGGAGAGGGGCACAGGGAACGGGATGAAGTTCAGGGAAGTTTGTTGGCACAGTGTTCACAGTGAGGGTGAGGGTTGTGGAATCCCTTGGAGATGTGGGAAACCCCACGTGGTGGCCCTGAGCACCCTGCTCTAGCTGACCCTGCTTTGAGCAGAGTGGATGGCATAGATAATCCACAGGGTTCCTTTCCAAACTCTTCCCTGAAAATCAAGGAATGAAGCCATGGGGTTCATTTGAAAGTAGGGGTATGAGGGTTTTCTCTTTTCTTTCCCATAAAAACTCATGCTGAAGTTATTACCTGGTTTTACTCATGGCTTGTTCACTGCCCTGCCTGTTCCATCAGCCTGTGAGGAATTCCTTCTTGGTGTTCCTTTTCCACCCTGCGTTCAGCAGGCACAGAAGTGTTCCCAAAGCCAAACCTCAGAGCCAGTTGGAATATTCAGCACTGGGTTGGTGCTGCCAGAGTGAGCTGATGGTTCCTGTGCTTCTCCCCGCTCTGTCCCTCAGGCACTTTGCCAGCCCAGGACAAACCCTCGCAGAGGCCGTCGGAGAGCACAAACTGCAGCCCTTCCAGGAAGAGATCCACGTCGGAGAGCACGTCTCCTCCAGGCAAGTCGTGCTCGGGGGCCTTGGTCTGGGAGCAGTGCTGAGCTCAGACCTCACTGGGACACGCGCCCGGCGCAGCATCGCTGTGGGGACTTCAGCTCGTGGGGAGGACGGGGTTTTCCACTGGTATTTTGGGATCCAAGTGCTGTGGACTGGGTGTAGAACAGGGAGACTTGAGAAGGGGCAGCACAGCTACGGCAGGGAGAGGTTTGGCTCCTCACCAGGGTGAGTTAGGCCTTGTGAAGCTCAGGGCTTTAATGTTCTCAAGAGCTGTGACATTGCAATTAATCCATGACTTAGAGGAATGAATGAATTCCTGAGGAAGAGCCTGACTCCTGTGCTGCTCTGGAGGGTTTCTGCCCCGGCAGGGTCAGGGCTGTGCTGTTGGGTTTTCCTCCTCACAGGTGGGAATCCTGCCCAGGTGATGGAGGATGACACACTGCTCATCCCGTTATCACTGATGATACAGCTGTGCACGCCCCCAGGCAGGTCAGGAACGATCCTGGGAGAGGGATGGAAGTGCTGACAGGAGCTCTGGTACCACCTCATCGGGTCCATCAAGTGAGGACGAGTGTGGGGTGCCCAGTCCTGGGGCAGCTGAGCAGATTTGTGCAGCAGGATGTGGAACAGCTTCCTCGGCCGTGGGATGACGTTCCCTGCACGTCACTGCTTGAGGATCATGAGGAAGGGAAAGGTTCTCCCTCCTGATGGGTCAATGGAGCTGGGAAAGGGGCTGGAGCAGCAGGAGCAGCTGAGGGAGCTGGGGGGGCTCAGCCTGGAGAAAAGGGGGCTCAGGGGGGACCTTCTGGCTCTGCAGCTCCCTGGCAGGAGGGGGGAGCTGGGGGGAGGTTGGGCTCTGCTCCCAGGAAACAAGGGATGGGATGAGAGGGAACAGCCTCAAGCTGTGCCAGGGGAGGGGCAGGTTGGACATGAGGAGGAATTTCTTGCTGGAAATGGTTGTTAAGGATTGGAATGGGCTCCTGGGAGGTTTTGAATCTCCACCCCTGGATGTATCCAAGGAAGGAGTGGAAGTGACACTGAGTGCTCTGGGCTGGGGGACAAGGTGAGGATGGGACAAAGATTGGACTGGATGGTCTTGGAGCTCTTTTCCAACATTAACAATTCCATGATTCTGTGATTCTGTGTATTTGGGCTCTCTTTTGTAAGGAGCTCACCTGTGTGTGGACGTGTGTGTGTTCCTGACAGTCACGTTTTCACCCCTGGGACAATGTCAAATTTATGGATCAAGCTGTGACGGGGAAGATCTGAAAACCTTCATTTCCTGCATGTTACCATCCAGCTGTGAAATGTGTGATGAACCAGACCCTGACAGGAAAGACTGGCGAGATTCCACTCCTTCCATGGGCAGGGGAAGGAGTCCCTGCCCATTGCAGGGGGTGGGATGGGAACACAGAATCCCAGAGTATGCTGGGTTGGAAGGGACCCATAAGGATCATCAGGTCCAACCCTTAGCCCTGCACAGGACCATCCCCGAGAGTTAAGGTCCCTTCCAACCCAAACTGTTCTGGGATTCTGTAAAGATGGAATGGGAGCTTCCCTGAGGTTGGACAGAGGGACATCCAGCGTGTTGACCCATTTTGTAAGAAGCCCAGTTGTAGAAACACTCCTGATTGCAGAATTCAGACATCCTTAGACACCCAAAGTGACTGCAAAATGTGGTGAACCCTTGGGATTGGTACTTCCAGGACAGTTGGGATTCCCATCTAGCAAGAATGTGCCAAAACTGTTTCCTCCCCCCTTTAAGCAGATGTTTGCAACCCGTGCTGCATTCAGTACAGGCTGCAAAATCCTCAGCAGTGGGGAAGGGATCTCCCCTTTTCCTCTGGCTCATCCACCTTCTTCTCACTCACTGGAAAGGGGAGCTGCCTCAGTGTAACTCTGGGGATGGGAAGTGTTAAAAGCTCGGGAGTGTTTTGTGCAGGAGCATTGGAATGACATGAATCACGAGTTTATCAGCTCCAGAGTCGATGATGCAGCTGAAAGGACCGGCCATTGTTGTGTTTTCCGTGGATCTGGAATGCATGTGGGATTTCAGGGGGTTTGTCAGAGGGCTGCAGCTGGCCCTGGGATCGGAGCCTGGAGTGTCCCATCCCTCTGGAGCCGTTCCCAAGCAGCAGCTCTGCTTCCAGGACACCCAGCAGGCCGGGTGAGGGTTGCTGTGCTGGCAGGTGGGTTCTGTGAGGAGCCCCCACGTGCCTTTAAAGGCCACGAGAAAGCAAAGGGTGATTTATCTTGGTTATTCCATCTGAAATGGAAAGCTGGAGGTGTAAATCTGGGTTGGTTTGGAGCTGTTGGGGCTGTGCAGGTGCTCACAGTCAGCTCACAGGAGGCCTCTCTTGTCCTTTGTCACCAGGAGGGACGTTGGTCAGAGGGGGATTTTTGAAACGTGCTTTGCTCTTCCTCCTCTTCCTCCCCCAAACTCTCTGAAGCACCTTCTCTTCTGCACTTAAAATCCCTGGCTTTGGAATCACAGTGAGGATTCCATTTCTCCAGAGCAGCACCCTGGGACCAGCGAGCCCTGGGGCTGGAAAACATTTAAACTGGTTGTGCTTTGTCTCTGTCAACTCACAAATAACCTCCCTTCTGTCAAAGGTAGAACCCTTCCTACAGCACCTTGTGCTCTTCCCTGTGACAGTTCCCTGGACACCAGACTGCTCAGGCTCCAGCCTGGGCCCCGCTGGGTTAAGCAGATCTGATCTGAATAATTGGCCACAATTGCTGCAACGTTTTGTCAGTGCTAATGTGCAGTTGTGATATATTTATGAGGAGGCAGCATCCATTTCATTCCAGGAAGAGCAGGGTTTCTTCTGGTGGAATGTTATCACTGAGGAGCAGCAGGGCAGCTTTGGGAAGCTCTGAGTTTGGAACAAATCCCTTTTTTAATGCAGCATAATCTACACGGTTGACCTGGAAATTCTCCTTTTCAAACACCAGTCTGCAGCTCTAAAGCATATAACAGTTTTAAAAGTGAGATCTAAATTTACTTCCTTCGTAGATTAGCCTTTCTCTTTTGTCCAGATATTTTGATTTACCTTTATCCAATCAGTTCTCATTAGGCTTGTATTTTTGATAAAAAACCTGCAACAGCAATGAAAAAGTTGTTTCAGTGCTTCCAAACCATAAAAAAAACCCCAAACAAAACAGGAAAAGTGGTTTAAAAACATTTAAGATGTTCCTCAGTTTTTATCAGGGTTGAATTTTTATGTGTGGAGACACTTTTAGTGTCGAATAGAAGGAAACTTGAGTTCTGGATTGTGTGAACCCTCGTTGCTTTTTGCTCTTGGAAGGGGCTGAGTGTGAATAAAGAGGAAATCGCTGTTGATAGTTGTTCATGTTAAAACTGATGATGTGAAGTGTCTCCTTCCCTCTGGAGGGAGGGGGGTCACGGGTGGAAATCGGTGTCTTGTCGTGGAACATGGGCAGTCCCAGGGCACGGAACGCCGTCCGTTCGTTCAGTTGACGTGTTTCAGTTCTGACTCTTCCCAGTGCCAGCCCAGCTTTGCCTCAGGCCGTGTCTGTGTTCCAGGGATGTCGGTGCCGGCCCGGAGCGCCCGCCTGGCCCCGGCTGCCGAGGACTCGGTGGACACTCTGCTCCAGCGCATGGCACAGGAGGGCCCGCCCGCGCTGGACAAGACCCTGGAAGCCGTGATGGCCAACGTGCCACCCTCAGCCAGCCCCGCTCGGAACCACTCCAGGGAGAGAGCTCTGGGCAAGCAGGACAACCTGGTGGCTCCGGCCATTCCCAGCAGCTCCTGCAGCGACAGCATCTCCCTCCTGTCGGAGCGGCTGCCCGGCAGCTACTCCCCGAGGCACCTCAAGAGGAGCGTGGTGGAGGCCATGCAGCGCCAAGCGAGGAAAATGTGCAATTACAACAAGATCCTGGCCACAAAAAAAAATCTGGACCACGTCAATAAGATCCTGAAGGCCAAAAAGCTGCAGAGGCAGTCGCGGACCGGGAACAACTTCGTGAAGCGGCGGCCGGGGCGGCCGAGGAAGTACCCACTGCAGGCCGTGGTGTCCATGCAGGCCTTCCAGGCCCACAGGCTGGTCAGCCAGGAGCTGGAGAACAGAGAGCCGAGCAGCAGCCCCCTGCACCTGGGCCCTGACACCATCACGGACGTCATCGAGGCCGTGGTGCAGAGCGTGAACCTGAACCCCGAGCACCGCAAGGGCTGGAAGAGGAAGAGGTGGCTGCCGGAGGAACAGGCCAGGAAGAGGCACAAGTCTTTGCCTGAGGATGAACAGGAGAGCAATAAGAGGTGATTCCCTTGCAGTTTTGTCCCCTTAATGATTTTATAACGTTTCAGTCCGTGAGGGAACCCTCTGCTCAGGGATTCCTCTGAATCTCACCAAGCACGTGTAACGATCTGCTTTTACTAAGGAGCTCAGTTTAGAGGGAATCAACGTGTTTTAGTGTGCTCCAGGCCTCCCTCAGGCACTGAACACACCCCAAAACAGGATGGGGTCTCTGGGGACCTAAAACTGTTGGTTCTGTGCTTGTGGCTCAAGTGAAGCAAGTTCTTGGTTGTGTTGGTGAAGGGTAAGTTTAATGAGTCTGTAACGGGGTTACTGCTGAGGTGCCACAGGTTGTTCCTTCCTCCTGTGTGGAGTAAGGAAATCTGAAGAGTTGTGGGAACTCTGGAGTGTTACCAGGGTAGATCACAGCCAGACACAGGGTGTGAGGTGAGATCACTTGGTGCACAGAGTGAAGAGTAAAGCCAAGGCAGCAAGGAGGAGGTAAGGGGTGCCCCTCTGCAGTCACTAACAAAGTACCACACCAGGAATCCCTCTCTGATCTATTCTTCTCATACTTGTCCCCAGAGTCATCAACAATCAGATCAGAAGTTTTCCTTTCCAGAAATGGGTTCAGGGGCTGCTCTGTGACTCTCCTGAAGGCCAAGGAAAGGGTTACCACACACTATTTTTAGAGTCCAGAGGCAGAGAGCATGAGCTGCCTTCTGAATTACTCAACTGAGGCTCCAAGGGATAAACATTAGCAGTACAAACAACATTCTTTTTGTAATAACTAATAATGTTACTACAAAAATATTGTACATTTCTTCAGATTATGCTTAACCCCCCACTTGATCGTGGTCGTCGTTGCATTTTTTTTAAATAGCTGAGACTGTTGAATTAACTGTTAATTCATAGACTTTTTCTGCTGAGCAGACAACAGAGAGGAATAATGAAATCTGGTGAGGGAATCTTTATTGCAAGGTAATCTTTAATCTTTACTCTTTCCTTCCAGTTTTTCTGAGCCAGTAGCTGAACCTCCCAGTCCACAGGATGCCCTTGGGAAACCACCTGAGCCTGAGAACCCTGAGCAGCCTTTGCCTGCTCTGCCCCAGCGTGAGAAGAAAGCCCCTCGACCCCCAAAGAAGAAGTACCAGAAGGCAGGGCTCTACTCTGACGTGTACAAAACAACAGAGTAAGTAAAGCTGCTCTCTGACAGTCCACTGCAAACTCTCTCCTTTCACCCTCAGCCATTAAGAGCTGCTGCTAATGAGGAGCTGAAATAAAACATCAGCTTAACTGAGGCCTGTGAAAAATCAGGCACGTGGTAATTGTCAGAACCCGAGGCAGTGGAGATGTGAAAGGCAACCCCAGTCAGAAAGCAGCCTTGAGCAGCCTGGAAGAGTTTCTGGTGTTGACTTTGAAGAAGGTGAGAGCTTCATTCAGCAGTTCTGAGGGGGCTGGGAGAGCTGGGTGTGTGCAGGTGCTGAGCACAGTGTCTGCAGGAAAGGGGCTCTTAGATCCCTGTTTTCACTGGCTGAATGGGACAACTGCTCATCTTGTGTGTGAAGGAATTCCAGATATGCACCCAGTCCCTTTCACAGCTCAGTGAAGTTCATCTCCATTTTCTGTGAGATGTTTAGGGTAGAAATCCAGCATTCCTTCACTTTTTCCCACTGTCTCACAGCCTGGTGTCCATTAGGACGTGGACACCTCCTCCTTCCCCTTCCCTTTGTAGTCACTCACGTTTCCTGCAGCCATCTGAACAAATGTGTTGAAGTCAGGCATTCGTGCTCCTGTTGTGATGGGATCTGACAGGCTGAAAAGAGAGAAAATTTGGCACCTTCTCACTTTGTCACGTAAAAATGTTACAGAGCCCACTGGGAAGCTGCCAGTGCAGTCCATCAGCTGCTCCTGGTGTGTTCCCTGTCCACAGTGGAATGAAGGCATCTTTGTCATGGATCAAAGATCAAGTGATGAAAGGATCAAGACTCTTTAAGGAGAAGAAAGAAAGATCTGAGTCTGACCAAAGTGTTTGGCCACTTGTGTTGGAAATCAGATGTGCTGAAACTTTAACACTTGGATGGTCTGTCACTGCTCCACCCATCACTCAGCAGCCAAATCTGAGAATTAGCTCTGTTGCCTTAGAGAGGAGCTGAGAGAGTCTTCTCTTCCTCAGTCACTCTGGGTTTAGTTTGCTGAACCAACTGGGTGAAGGAGTCACTTCTGACTGGGTCACTCCTTTACCCAGTTGGTTCAGCAGAAGTGACTTTACCAGGTTGGTTCAGCAAACTAAATCCACAGAGCAACAGTCACTTTTTTAATCAGATCCTCTGCTGATTTAACGTGCTGTTCCAGTTCTGCTGCCAGGGCAGACATCTGGCAGTGCAGGAGGAGAGCAGAAGTTCATCTTGTTATCCCACTATTTATGTAACTTCCTGCTGGAGGATTTGGGAAACCTGGTCTGAGTGGAGGAGGCAAAGGGAGCTCTGTGATCGTGGGGCACCCTCTAGTGCTGCTTTCTGTCCCCATTCCCACACTCCCTGTGCCTCTTGGTGGGTTTTAACCCCTGGTTTTCTGTAGCTCTGTTTGCACTGTTCACCTGCAGACACTTTGCCTTAAGGGCCATTTTCCTTCTCCATTTCATCCTTCCTAAATATTCCCTAAAATGCCACGAGGAGCCAGTGAAAGTTGTGCTGAGGTTTGCTGTTCAAAGTTCCAGCCTCTCCCTGCATCAGTCACATCCAGCAGCACAGGAAAGGTTTGGCCTGGCCTGGCCAGTGTTATTTGACTGTTAAAAGAGATTTAAACAGCCAGTTTTAACAGATATTTTTAAACTGCTTCATTTCTCTTCAGCCACGTGCAGTTTGCCTCAGCAGGACTTCCCTCCACCTCACCTCTGTGCAGAAACCTCACTCAAATCCGGTGAGGAGAGCTCAGAGTTTGATTCCTTGCAAACAAACCAGGAACAAAAGGAATGGTTCCTGAGGCAGTCTCAGTTCTACCCCATTTCCAGCTATAATTTTGTGGGCAGTGGAGCTGCAGCCTCCACAGGAGTGTTCCCAACCCTCAGCTCCCACGGGGAGAGTTCCATGGATCCGGTGCTGGAGGGAGGTTCAGTGTGTGGCTGCAGCTTTGAGAACAAAGGAAGATCTCAGGCAGGAGTCACTCTCTGTATCCAGCAGTGGCTTTCCTAGAGGAGTGCAAAGTCCAGTTCACCAAAGAAATTTAGTCATTAGTGAATTAGCAATGAACTAAAATGCTGTAGATTGTTTAGGGCAATAGCAGGATTTTGATATGAGCAGTTCAGCAGGTGCCTGACTTTGCACTGGAACAATCAGCTGTGCTTTCTCCTCACCTTTTTGGCTTATTCCTTTTCCTGTGCTGGCCCTTCCTTTGTCCCAGCCTGATGTCCAGGGAACTTGGGATAGTGGTTGGATGGAATCCAGCCTCCCCCTGGGTTCCTGGGGTGGTTCACCCTGCAGTCACACCGAGTCAGACCAGCAGCAAAGCCAGCTCATCCCCACTTGGTGTGTTTGTCAGACTGTGGTCAGAGAGAGAAGCTGGGCTCCACACCTCAGAAACGTAATTCCACAGGGAACTAATCCCAGCCAGCGTGGTGAGAGTGTAGGGAGAAGGCACTGGAAGCTGGAGAGGGGAAACAGAAAGAAAGGGAAGGAGAGGGATGAGGAGAAATGAAGGTACAGGGAAGACAACTGTGGTTCTGGTCTTTGTTCCCTTCTCAGTTTGCCTGAGACTTTAGACTGACATTTTGAGACTAAGCCTGACCTTCAGCCTCTGACTGTTCTCATCTTCCACAGAAACATCCCCTGGCCATTGCTCTGTCCTGGGAGCTTGCAAAGAGAGCCCAGTTCAGTCTGCTGGAGGGTGGAACCATTCCCAGAGTGGGTGTTTTACATTTGTCCCGTCAGAAGCTGAACCAGGCAGCTTTAGGCAGTGGATTAAAGAGAGAGAAGCGTTTCTTAATGAGTCATTAAGGTTGGAAAAGACCTCCAGGATCATCAAGTCCAACCTCTGAGATCATCGAGTCCAACCTTTTATGTAGCCAGGCTTCAGTGTGTCAGATGCTCAGGAATGTCCTCCCCCAGCTCCCTGTTGTAGCTGGGCTGCTGGAAGGTCTCATTTCCCAGAATTTTGGCCAGGTCTCATTTCCCAGGTTATTGGCCAGGTCTCATTTCCCAGGTTATTGGCCAGGTCTCATTTCCCAGATTATTGGCAAGGACTCATTTCCCAGGTTATTGGCCAGGTCTCATTTCCCAGAATTTTGGCCAGGTCTCATTTCCCAGGTTATTGGCCAGGTCTCACCCTGGTCCCACTGGCTTGCTTGGAATCATGAAGTGCTTTGGGTTGGGAGGGACCTCAAAGCTCATCTCGTTCCACCCCCTGCCATGGGCAGGGACACCTTCCCCCATCCCAGGTTGCTCCAAGCCCTTTCCAGCCTGGCCTTGAACACTTCCAGGGATCCAGGAACAGCCACAGCTTCTCTGAGCAACCACAAAGCCCAGCCTGAAAGGGCCCATCCCAGTGGGAACAGGCAACACACACCTTTTCTTGACACTGCAGAGAGGCCTCTTTGAAGTCACAAAGCTTTTTTTTTACGTGGTATTTATGTTTATAAAACTGCCTGTGTGGTTTATACTTGATGATTTTAGCGTATTTCCTTTTTTATTTCTGCTTTCCTTTTGATATTTCCTTTCAATATTTAATTTCCTTCTAATATTTCTGCTTGCTTTTGGCATCTCAGCCCTTTCCTCTGAAACCCCTCGAGCCTTGAGGCCCTTTATGCTCTCACTTATGACCAGGGCTGACCCAGGAGGGTCCACAGAGCCTGGAGGAATTCATGGGATATTCTGTGTTTTCAGACAATCACCTCCTTCATTTCCCTTTCACTCTGGGCTCCTCCTTGTAGTTTATTCATTGTACTTTTATTTTTCCATTTACACAGAATGTGGGTGTGTTAAGGGGCTGCACATTTAGGTTGAATTAAGTCACCTTCCTATGGAATGTTTTCCCTTTGCTCTCTGCCTTTGGTTTAAGGGTTTGCTTGCCTCTTGGGCACACTTTGCCTCTTCAAAATCCCTATTTCCTCTTAATTAGACCTTGCTTTCCAGGTCCTGTCAGTAGTTCTTTTAAGGCCTTTCTCTGCCAGTTGTGGAGATTTGGTGCAGCACAACCTGGAAGGATAAAAGATGGGAGGGGTGGGCAGGGTTTGGGTTTGGGGCATTTTGTTGGGGGGGTTTTAATCCCCCTAATTAAGCCTTTTAATCCAAGGTTTAGTAACTTGTACTTGTGGAACAGGTACCAGAAATCCAGAAAGGTTAAGAAGAGAATATAAACCACAAATTATTGCCACCAGTTCTGTTTCTGACCTTCAGAGAATCCTGGAATGCTTTGGGTTGGAAAGGACCTTAAAGATCAACTGATTCCACCCCCTGCCATGGGCAGGGACACCTTCCACTGGCCCAGGTTGCTCCAAGCCCTGTCCAGCCTGGCCTTGGACACTCCCAGGGATCCAGGGGCAGCCACAGCTTCTCTGGGCAACCTGTGCCAGGGCCTCCCCACCCTCCCAGGGAAGGGTTTCTTCCAGATTATTTCCAGTTGTTGATATCTGTACCACAAAACTTGTTTTTAACTTGCATTTTCCATTCACAAGTTAAAGAATATCCCATTTTTGGTTGAGTCAGCCTGCAGTTGTACAGCCAGTTATTAAAGTAAATCCCTTAAAAAGCTTCAGGACACTTCAGCAGGGTTCGATATGATTGAGTCTTTGGTATATTTGACATTTAGAAGTCTCTCCTGGGTGTTGCAGCACTAAATATAACCACATCAGGTTTTGATTTCCAGGGGCTGTCGGTGGCCAGAAGGAGATGTTTGTAAAGGCCAGGTTTTGGAGCTGACACCTGCCTGACCCACCCAGCGTCTCTGAATTCATATTCCTCTTCTCCCCTTCTCTAAAACTGCTTTTTAAACTCTCACTTCTGTTCTCTCCCTGGTGAACAACCTTCTGAAGGGCAGCACAGGAACATTTGCCCTTAGCAAAGCAGGAGAGCACGTCCAGTTCCTCAGCCAAAAGCCACCAGATGGGATTTCTTGGTTGTCTTTTATTTGTGTAGGGTTAGTTGTTGCTTTTGTATCACGTGCTGGGCATGTAAAGATGATGGTGTCCCGTGAGGTGTTGCTTGAGAAAAAGAGAAGGGGGGGAAAATGAGAAAAAGAAAAAAAAAAGGAGAGAGAAAAAGAGAAAAAGAAAAAAAAGATAAAAAGAAAAAAAGAGAAAAAGGAAAAAAAGAGAAAATAAAAAAGATAAAAAGAAAAAAGAGAAAAAGAAAAAAGAGAAAAAGAAAAAGAAAAAAAGAAAAAGAAAAAAAGAGAAAATGGAAAAAGTGAAAAAGGAAAAAAAAATGAAAAAAGAGACAAAGAAAAAAGAAAATGAAAAAAAAGAGAAAAAGGAAAAAAGAGAAAAAAAGAAAAAAAAGAGAAAATAAAAAAAGAGAAAAATAAAAAAGAGAAAATGAAAAAAGAGAAAAAGAAAAAAAAATTTTAAAAGAGAAAAAGAAAAAAATGAAAAAAGAGAAAAAGAAAAAAATGAAAAAAGAGAAAAAGAAAAAAGAGAAAATAAAAAAAGAGAAAAAGAAAAAAGAGAAAAGAGAAAATGAAAAAAGAGAAAAAGAAAAGAGAAAAAGAAAAAAGAGAAAGCGAAAAAGAAAAAAAAAGAGGAAAAAAAAAGAAAAAAGAGAAAAAGAAAAGAAAAAGAAAAAAAAGGGGAAAAAAAGAGAGAAAAAAGAGGAAAGAAGAAAAAAAGATGAAAATAAGAAGAAAAGAGAAAAACAAAGAAGAAAAGAGGAAAATGCCCCTGTGAAGGGCTGTGAGCAGTGTGTGTGCCAGGCACCCTGGCAGTCAGGGTTTGGGGGCTGTTTCTGTTGTTATTCCCTTGCCTGATGTTCCAGAGGTGACTGGAACAGAGCAGTGTCCTTTACCCAGCCCGGAGCTGTGTCCTTTGCCAGGGCAGGGGTGGTGCCCGTTGGGAGCTGTGTCCTTTGCCAGGGCAGGGGTGGTGCCCGTTGTGACCTCGTTGTGTCCTGTCCCCCACAGCCCCAAGAGCCGCCTGATCCAGCTGAAGAAGGAGAAGCTGGAATACACCCCGGGGGAGCACGAGCACGGGCTGTTCCCCGCCCCCATCCACGTCGGTGGGTACCTGGGGGGGCTGGGGGGGGGTGAGGGGGGATCCCCTGCACTGCCCAGCTCTCTGCCCTCTCCCTCTTCCCTCTTTTTGATCCCTTTGGTCACCCCTGAACTCTGCCCAGGGCCACGCTCACCTCTCTGTGCTCCCCAGTGCAAAGGCTGGGGCTCAGGAGGCTTTTTTTGACTTGCCACGTGAGCTTTGTTTTCGTTTTTTGGTGTGTCTGAAAATGCCAGTCTGGTGTTCAAACCTGCTTTAGCTGTGATAGCCCTCAGATGAAATGCAGAGCAAGAGTCTCCTCCTCAGAGTAAAGCTGCAGCAGAGTAGCCAGAGACAATTATGACCAAATCCAAAAAGCTGAGCATGGAATAATAAATTCCCACTTGTCCCTGTGTCTGACCTTAAAAAGGGTGGAAGAATGAAAAGCTTTGGTATTATCTGGGTTTTTGTTTTATCCCCGTTCTTAGGTGTTGGGTAGGACACAAATGGGATTTAGGGTTTCACAGAATCATGGAATGGTTTGGATTGGAAGGGACCTCAAAGCTCATCCAGTGCCACCCCCTGCACTTCCCCTGCCACACCTTCCCCTGGCCCAGGTTGCTCCAAGTCCCATCCAACCTGGACATTTCCAGGGAAGTGCCTGTGGAAAGAAGCTGTAACCCAAGTCTAGCCCAGGCACTGGGAGCTGCTGGAGCTTGGGATGCTGCTCCCAGGGATGGGATGTCCCTGAGCTCCCAAAGTGCAGCTCCCATCATTTCCCAGGACGAGCCAAGGCTGAGTAACTTCTCAGGTAATTGTTTCAGCTTTTGAAGTGCTGCAAGTCCCGTCATGCCAGGCGAGTTTGGGACATTCCACTTTGTTCAGCAGGAATATTTGTCCCATCAAACACTCACATGTCACTGGCTTGTCTTCTGTAGCTGAGAAGTTTTGCTCCACGCACCACTTTGGCTCCCAGCGAGGCAGAAGAGTTGGCCAGATCTGTGTGAATCAGGGACCACAGAGCAGGTTTCAGAGCTGAAGGTGGTAATTAAAATTCTCAGCATTCCCCAAAACCTGCCCTCTGTCAGTTCCTGTTGGAATGGGGGTCATCAAACCTCCCCGTGGCCGAGGCATCTGCCAGGACACTCCGACTCCCAGTGTTTGTGCTGCTGCCACATTCCAGCTCCTGCCCTGGAACTGAGCTGCTCCCAGGGCTCCATCCAGGGCACTGGGGATGGTTTAACCCCGGAGCAGGGGCCAGCTTTGGGACTCTGCCAGGGCACTGCACTTGAGGGGGGGGGAAGGGACCTTCCCCTGCTCCAGGCTCGGTGCCAGGGCACCTGAAAGAGCCCTTTGTTTGGGCTGCTGAGGTCACAGAAGTGAAAGCAAATTCCCAGCAGATTTAGCTCTTTCCTGGAACCTTGTAGGGATGAATAAGGCATTGAAAATGAAAAGTAATTTAGGGGGGAATTGTAAGGAAAACATTACCATTTTTATTTTCCAGTGGAGAGGGTGTGCGTGTGAATTTATATGGAACCGTTGCTGGAGGAACATAAAGGCACTTGTTGAGAGTGAGAGAAGCTGGGAAAATCAGACCTGGGAGTGACACCTCATCCTGCTCCCTGCAGTTTTGGGACACAGGATTCCAGCAAAATGATCAGAGAATGTTTAATCTTGGCTAGAACTCAGCAGTGTCAGCCCTGGGGTCTGGAATGAATGATGTCATGGGTCAGGGTCCTTTTGGGGTGACAGGGAATGTCAGAGCAGAGCCAGAATCTGCAGTGAAAGCACCGATTTCTGTCTGAAACAGTTTCAGTTATTGCTGAAAATACAGAGCATCTTGAAGCCTTTCCAAAACATTGGGGAATGTGTTTGCCAAGTCTGAATTCATTCTTAAATCTCTTCTGGTAAAGGTCACAGGAACAGGCTTGGAGGCTATTTTTAAAACTGATTTGATTTCTTTGAGTGCAGTGTTGGGATTTACCATCGTGCTGGGGCAGTGCAGCAGGTTTGTCCTGTGCTGAAGCTTGGGTTGTGCACAGGAGAGTTCAGGGGAACCTGTTGGCCTTGAGCTGTCTCATGGAGAAGGCACAGGGCTGTGGTCACTTCTGTCAGGTGTTGTGGTCACTTCACAGGGCTGTGGTCAC
>NW_016690203.1:7654881-7659721 GCF_001604755.1 Lepidothrix coronata | reverse complement strand
TCAGGTGTTGTGGTCAGTTCTGTCAGGTGTTGTGGTCATTTCTCTCAGATGTTGTGGTCAGTTCTGTCAGGTGTTGTGGTCAGTTCTGTCAGGTGTTGTGGTCAGTTCTGTCAGGTGTTGTGGTCATTTCTCTCAGATGTTGTGGTCATTTCTCTCAGATGTTATGGTCAGTTCTCTCAGATGTTATGGTCAGTTCTCTCAGGTGTTGTGGTCAGTTCTGTCAGGTGTTGTGGTCACCTCTCTCAGTGCTGTTGTCCCTGCCCAGCGCTGTGGTCGGATCTGAGCCAACACCTTCCCTGCCTGTCCCTGGCAGGTCCCACCTGAGCAGGGCAGGAGAGCAGAACACAGACACAGAGGCTCTTCCCCGGGCCTGCCCTGACAGACAGAATGTTCTGGGAGGCTTCTGCTCCCCTGTGTCCCTTCCAGAGGCCCTGCCAGACCCTGGCGAGGTGCCTGGAGCGGCTCCCGTTCTCCGGGGACACGTGGAGATGAGTGTGTGCCACTTACCAACCTTTCTGTTCCAGGAAAGTACCTCAGACAAAAGAGGATTGACTTCCAGCTGCCTTACGACATCCTCTGGCAGTGGAAACACAACCAGGTAGGAGATAAAAAGCCGAGATTGTGATCAGAAGTCTTAGAAAGGAAGCGGCAGCACACGAGAGCTGTGTTTGCACATCCTGCCTGCTGGGGAATGTCTTGTTGCTGCCACTGTGCGAGGAGAGAAAGGATTTGCAGATTTGCATATGTGTTTAATGGGGATAATTCCCATTATTCCCTCTCTTGCAAAATAGCAATCCCGGGAGTTTCTGCTGGCAAAAGTCGGGAATTTGGCTGCAGACTCTTATTTTGGCGGCGCTGCCTCGTGCAGGGAGCTGGTTCCAGACACGCCCCGGGAGAATTCGGGTGTTCTGCCAGCAGCACTGAGGAATCTCAGCCCTTATTTTTCTTGGATCCATCCCAGCAGAGTGGAATTTATTTTTCACTTGCAAGCTGAAATTTTCCTGCTGAGGGAAGAAGAGGAACCGTTGAACGGGCTCGTTCCCCTTTAAAAGAGCTTTAAATATGTGCGAACCTAAAAATAGGAGGGGTTTTTTTGTTGTTTTCCCCTGAGAAGTTTCCACCGAGAGATTTAGCACAGGATTTGAGGCTGGGGGGGGGAATCTGTCCCTGGCTCTGTGGCAAGAAAGTGCTCTCAGATGTGTAACTTGAGCATGTAAATTAGCAGGACAAATTCCCAGGTACTGTGGCCCCTGGAATCTGATCCTCAAGTCAGGGGCCTTGGGGACCCCTCAGCTGAGGGCACTTCCTTGCCTCGTGTTGACGCTGAGTTGCATCTGCCTGTCTCGTCTGCTGGGTATTCCATAAATAATAAATACGTGGAATCTGTTTCCTTGACATTTTCCATCTCTCCCTGGAATGTCAGAGGCCCCTGCAGAGGAGTTTCTCTGTGCAGGGGTGTGGAGGTGTCAGGGTCGTGCCTGTGTGTCGCTGAGGGAGGGCTCTCAGTGCAGGAAATGTGTGTGAAACACACACATAATTTCCAGTTATTCCTCAAAGCTTGTCTGAAAGGCTGGAATATATCTGAAATTATTATGAATTGTGGTGTAAGCTTCCCTTTTCCCTCCTGCCATCTCCATCTGCGGAGGAAGTTCCTCTGATGAGAAGATGAATCTGCATTTCTCCCACCTGTACTCACGGTGTTCAGAGAATCCCTTAGATTAGAAAAGACCCTTGAGGTCATTGGGTAGCTTTGACAAGCACCTTGACTTTTCTACCTCGCTTTTTCAAGCGTTGGCACGTGGTGACTCCACCAAAGATGGTTTCCCCAAAGTAGGTTTAAATAATTGCCCTTCTTTCCAGCCCTGTCCAGAGGAGCCTGTCCTTGGGACAGCTGGTTCCCACGTTGCTCTGGGCACACAGAACAAGCCATGGGGTGGACAAACTGCTCCAGTGTCTCATTAAACCCAGGTTCTACTCATTCACATCCTTTTTGTGACCTATTTGCTAATGCAGTCTGAGCCTAGGGAAGAGAATGCAGATTTCTAGGAATGATTACAGAACTGTTCCCTATGTACAGAACATCATTTCCCTGATCCTTTTGAATAACAGATGCACTTATGCAATGTATTAAAATTTTCTTTCTCTTCCTTTCAGTTGTATAAAAAGCCAGATGTCCCACTTTACAAAAAAATCCGTTCTAGTAAGTAAAATCTTATTACTAAACTGTTAATTGTGGAATTTTCACATGACACCTCTTCTTTCTGTCCTGCTCTTTGTCCTGCCAAAGTCACTTCCACCTGCCTTTTTTTTTTTTTTTATGCTTTATTTAATTGGAATGAAAATGCTGTAGATAAGCAGTTCTGGTTTTTTCACCTGGGAAGAATTCTTTTCCCTGTTTGGGTTTGTTTTCTTTCTCTTTTTTTCCTACAGATGTCTACGTGGATGTCAAACCCCTCTCTGGCTACGAGGCCACCACCTGCAACTGTAAGAAACCAGAGGATGACAGTGGGAAGGGCTGTGTGGAGGATTGTCTGAACAGGTCAGAATGGCTTCCTGGGGTTATTTCACATCATCTCTTAGGAACAGAGTTGTGCTGGATGCAAACCCAGCAGGAGAGGCATCGTCACGGGGGTCCAGGCTCCTTCCTCCTGCTGGGAGGGAAAATTCCCAGTCTGAGCGCCCGGGGGTCCCACTGACACCCCCCAGGCTGAGCTCCCTGCTCCAGGGGATTCCTCAGCACTGCCAGAGAAACAATCCCTTTAAAATTAACAATCCCCCTCTTCTCCAGAGGAAGATCCCATTAAAAGCTCCATTTTGCCCTTTGAGTATCAGTGAGAGCCAGGCTGGGAATCACTGCGGGAATTACCCCTTGAAAACAAGCAGCCTTGTAGTTCCTCAGTACCTTTTGTTTCATTTGTTATTATTGGTTTGTGTCTTTTCCAGCTCTCAGAGCGTGCTCTCTCCCTCCCCTGTTGTGTGTTTCAGGATGATCTTTGCAGAGTGTTCCCCCAACACGTGCCCCTGTGGGGAGCAGTGCTGCAACCAGCGGATCCAGAGGCACGAGTGGGTGCAGTGCCTGGAGAGGTTCCGGGCCGAGGAGAAAGGATGGGGTATTCGTACCAAAGAGCCCCTGAAAGCAGGACAGTTTATCATTGAATATCTGGGAGAAGTTGTTAGTGAGCAAGAATTCAGGTAGAAATATTTATTTGCTGCTTTGGCGTGGAAGGCTCAATGAGTGACTTTGGCGTCTGTGGGCGTGGGTGGGATATCCTTAGACTGGAACAAAGGGGGGGAGAAGGAATCCTGTTCTGGTCACAGCCAGAAGGGAGGCTTAGAATTCCCATTTTTAGATCAATCAAGTTGTTCTCAGTTCAATGGAGAGGAGTTTGAATGAGTGTTTGCAATGAATTCTGTGCCTCCTCTGCCCTGTATATGTGAAATGCTGCGAGTGACTGTGAGTCCAAATGAGAACTGTGCAGGATTTGGACGGTGCCAGGTACAACTGAGGGGCAGAGTGGGACTGGAAGGGACATGGGCTCTTGCAGGTGGGTGTGAAGTTAAAAAAAACCAAGTGGGAGCATTAATAACCAATGAAAGAAAGAAATTGTCTTGTTCACTCTGTAGCATCGTGGGATATTTGAGGTTGGAGGGACCTGCTGCTCTCAGAGCTCCACCAGAAGGCAGCTGCAGTCTCCTCATACAGAGATAACCACTAACACTGACTCCTGTCACTGTGCTCCTGTGATCCATGGATGTGATTCCAGAAACTGTCCAGCCCCCAGGAAGCAGCTGGTTGTTGTCCACGTGCATACACAGACACCCCAAAGAATGTATACTTGCATTTTCTCTTCCATACACAGGTTATCACCATGAAATGTGTACACATAATCTGCAGAACCCAAAAGGGAGCATTCCAGAAGAGCAAATTTCTAAATTCTAACCCAAGCTCTGTCAGTGGCCTTGACTTATAAAAATAGGTACAATCATGGTTTTCCTCCCTCTCTAGGTGTACGGCTCTATAAAATATAAACCATTATTTTGTCCTTCCAAACCCCCTCTGAGAACTCCCGAACGTGCTCTCGCCGTGTCACTCCCCGTTTGCCGAGGGTGGGGACGGGCAGAGTGACGGGGGCTCCCTGTGTCGCCCGGCAGGAACCGGATGATCGAGCAGTACCACAACCACAGTGACCACTACTGCCTGAACCTGGACAGCGGGATGGTCATCGACAGCTACCGCATGGGCAACGAGGCTCGCTTCATCAACCACAGCTGCAACCCCAACTGCGAGATGCAGAAATGGTGAGCGGGGGGCTCTCTGCTCCCTGGGGAACCCGGGACACCCGGGCTGGGAGAACCGGAGCAGCTGAGGGAGTCTGAGCTCAGAACGGGGAGGGGAGGGGTGTCAATAATCCTCAGACCTTAGAATCATAGAATCATGGAATCAGCTGGGTTGGAAGGGACCTCCGAGATCATCAAGTCCAACCCTTGATCCAACCCCACCGTGGTTCCCAGCCCGTGGCACTGATGCCACATCCAGTCTTACCTTAAAAACCTCCAGGGATGGAGAATCCACCACTTCCCTGGGCAGCCCATTCCAATGGCTGAGCACCCTCTCTGCAAAGAAATTCTTCCTAAATCCAACCTAAACCTCCCCTGGCACAACTTCAGACCCAACCCTCTTGTCTTGCTGATGGTTGCCTGGGAAAAGAGACCAACCCCCCCTGACTCCCCCCTCCTGTCAGGGAGTTGCAGAGTCAGGAGGTCTCCCCTGAGCCTCCTCTTCTCCAGGCTGAACAGCCCCAGCTCCCTCAGCCTCTCCTCACAGCACTTGTGCTCCAGT